>NC_142671.1:23887456-24042456 GCF_964200805.1 Pocillopora damicornis
GCGAATGCGACACAAGGCCACACACCTCAAGAAAATTGTTATCTAATGGACAACCTCCTTCATTTGAGGCAAGTATCATGATGTTTACTAGTCTTAAACAATGAATATTGAAAGAGGTCAGTAATCTGGTACTTATTGAGCGTAAGTTAGATGGCAATGGGTCATGCGCCCTTGACACTCGCCGTATCATCATTCTCTTATTTTACTGAACCGATCGTAGGACTTTGACAGCAGTTCACAAATTCGACAAATGGCCGAACTTACGTTAAAAAAACGCCCGCAGACAGTGAAGAGAATTTTAAGATCGTGGATCAGAAGAAAACCAGTTCCACGGCAGCCTAAGACGGCAGCAAAAGATGCACATCTGGCTAATCGTACCGCCTACTTGGCACAGATCAACAGTTTGCAGGTTCGAAATCGTCGCTATGCGCTATCAAGTTCCTCGTGGGGTCACAAAAATCTTATCTGGTATGCCAACGTACAACCCATGGCTGCAGCGGTTTTTACGGCGGCATTTAGGGTTTGGGCAGAAGTAAGTAGATTCACGTTCCAGCGGCAGTCTCACTTGGACAGTAACGTAGACATACAACTCAAGTTTCTCAAAAGTAAGTGACTTTGAAATCTACCTCAATAGCATGATTAGATGCAAGCTGAATTGTGCCACCTACCTACCGCTGCTGGCATTTTTCAATGACACTAATTTAGAAACAGCAATTAGTAGCGTCTCAGTGATGTGTATTCATTTATTTACATATATATATATTTTATTATTATTATTATTATTATTATTATTATTATTTGCTTGTTTTGCGTGCGTAGTTTATCTGATGAAAGACAGAAGAGTAAATTTTTTTCGTCCGTACCACTTTGTATATGTCTTTTACCATTTTATCATCTTTTACATTCCTAGCGAATGAATATCAACACCAAGAGTTAATTATTCCGCCATTTCACAATATATTAAAAACTGACTGTGACTTTTTTAAGGAAATCTTTGCGTGCAAACAAGACTGGAGAAAACATGGAGAAAAACTGAGGGGGGTGGAAGATGCTTTATGGATGTTGGCTAGGGTTTTTTAAGGAAAACAAGAGAGCTTCAAAAATCTGTTTTCTTTTCAACTCCAGTTAAGCAACAGAGAAAGAGAATTGATCGAAAAACGTCATTTGCGCTGAATTTTTAGGGATGTTTTATCAATTCTTGTCTTGGAAAAGTCCTCTCCGCCTTTTATCTTCTTTGGGTTATTTTTCGCAACTTATCGTGTTACAATTTCCGCCTGAATTTCCGCTGTCGCCGGCTTTGACGGAGAGCCAGAGCTACTCTAGAATGCTAGGAATGTCATTATGTGATCACAATTTTAAATTGAAGTTAAATTGAAGTACTCTATTAAAACCCTGACTTCCCTTTGGGTGTCGGTAGTCGATAGAATATACAAAATGGCGGCTTTTTCTTCTCGTGGTGAAAAAGGAAGAGTGCTCCTTGTGCATGCTTTTACTTTCACCAAAAACTATGTATAACCAGACACGGTTTTGCCAGACTCGCACCGTATGCTGACTGCCCAAGTATAAACTGAACGGAGTTAGAATAACAGCAGTCGTTGTTTTGAATACGGCTGTTTCGAAAAAGGGTACCGGAATAAAAGCATTAAAATGCACGCTTCAACCTCGAAAGGTATTGTGGGTAGTTTTCAGGTCACCTTGACCTCAGGATCTAATGAAATCTGAGAAAAACGTTACTGTAAGGACGAGGCATTGCGGGTTGGAGGAATTTATTTTCATTTGACTTATTAAAACATTGATTACTCGATACCTAGATTACTTTTCGAAACTGTCGCGTGCAATTATGTCCTTTTTTCCAACAAACTTTCTCGAAACAGCTGTAAGCATACAGTCTACGAGACATGTTACTCTTTGCACGCTTTGCTTAACGTACTCGATAGATCATTCACCTATTTGTCGTTATTTCGTCTGCAAGCATTTTGGCCTATGTTACGGATTTCCTCGCTTGTCTGCCTTTGCATAGCTTCCTTTCCTCTGGGAACTGTAGCTGTGGTCAATCATGGAAGTCACGTAATATGCCGATCAATGCGAAGTTTTAACATTCCCCCGCGCCACCCACGGGCATATGGCCGTCATCCGTGGGGGTAGGGAATTTGAACCTGGCCTGGCTGGGGTGGGGAATTTAGACAAGAGGTGTTCAATGTCAGCGAAATAAGAATAAGAAGGTGCGTAAGGTTAAAAGTTCACTTTCGCGAGCGAGTGGCTCAGAAGAAAAGGTTTACAAGACCCAAGTCTTAAGGCTTGCACAATGTGTAGAAAGTCGCGGTCGTTGATTTTGCCATTCACAAAAAAAATGGGTTAGGGCATTTGACACAATTGGGGGGGATGTTGGAATTTCGAATAAGAGCTATATTCCGTAGAGAATGGTGTTCCGCTAATGCCTTGTATCATTTGTTAACCAAATTTCTTTTAAAAATCTGGTCTTAGATGGTCACAATGATCCGTATCCATTCGACGGTCCTGGCAACAGTTATGCGCATGCTTTCTATCCTCCTCATGGTGAGGTCCACTTTGACGCTGACGAGAAATGGTATGTCCCTTATACCCACTGCGCAGCATTCTTTCACAAAACCATCTCACCCGTCCAACCTGGCTGTAAAAGTCTATTTCGTGCCGCAGTTCATGAGATAGGACATAGTCTGGGTTTGAAGCATTCTTCTGTTTCGACTTCCATTATGTATCCAACCATAAGCCTGGACACAACAGACGTGTGTCTAGATGATGACGATATCGCGGGTATTCAGCATCTTGCAGGTATTACTTTATACGTCCATTACTTACCATAAAATACATCGGTGGAATGTTATTCTTTTGTTGCACCTTGTTGGTCTAATTTGTTAAACTCTGTACTCTATTTGTCTTCCCTAATATAAAATACAATGTGTGCTATTTCATCGGTTTTATGGGTTTTAAACTGCTATCGGTTTCTTACACGTCGCCAAACAACGCCTAGAATAGATTGTTTTGAAACTTAGGTCAATTTTATTTTTCTATGCATTTTTGAGATTGGCGGCCATTATCTTCGTCATGTACGAGAGGCATTATTATGCGAAGAATAGATTCATGAGATAGAATACGTTTAATCTACTATTAGTCTCGTACTCAGTCCTTCCACGGTCAAACGGTAGAAAGTACATTTCAGTTACGCGGTAGGATCTAGGTGTGAGATTAACACACCATTTTAACTACGAATCAAGGCTACACAGGTTGTGATATCATCTTTACGTATACAACATATCTATTTTCGTTTGCTGCTTTATGGTGCGAATTGATTGTAGCAAACGAGTCACGCATGCCATGTTCTACAACTGTGTTTCGAGCATACAATGTACATAGCGCGTATATATGACAGTAGTTAAAGAAATGATGATGATGATAAAAATGGCGGCAACTATAAAAATGATAATGATGTCGAAAATTACAGTGCAGGAAGTATGAATACCAATGTCTTTAATTCTGTTCTGTCATGTCATAATTGGTCTAAGTTAAGCGTTACATTCTCTCTCTAAGGTAAATGTGTCCCCAGAGTGAAAAGTATTTTTAGCTGGCGTAAACATCAGAATGGTGTTTGGGCGACTTACGTCATGAAAGGAACAAACTACTGGAAACTTGACGCAGAAACTACCGTTTCTATGCCAACCTATCCGCTGGGTATAGTCAATGGATGGGTTTCTTTCCCAATGGACCCCGATGAAGTTTTTGATTATAGCACTGGGGACGTCACGTACATTTTCAAAGGTTCAGAGTATTGGAAATACCACAATTATGGAGACGTGATGTACAGAGGCTATCCCCTAAGTATAGCCGGTTATTGGCCAGGGATACCAGACAATATCGATGCTGCCTTTTCTACTCTTAATCATTATACCTACTTTTTTAAAGGTAACCAAGTTTATAAATTTGATCAAGGATTAGATACTACAAGTACAGGGTACCCGAAACTTACTTCAGAAGAATGGTACGGTGTTCCTAACGATCTAGATAGTGCTTTCGTCGATAGGAAAACGAATACGATCTACTTTTTTCATCAAGATTATTATTACGCGTGGAACACAACCACACAAAGCACAAACCCAGGGGGCCTAATCGGTCATACTAAATTTTTTGAAATATGCGATATATAGATATAGTTTAACCCTGTTCCTCAGGGCTAGCAATTAATTTTCTCATGGCAAAAGATGTTAAAGAGTCCCTAATCCCTGTGTATAGTTGTAGATTACCTTTCAAGCGTTTGACAATAAGCAGCTAAATATTGAGTTTAGTATGCATTGCTTTGGTACTGAAAGTTGTTACAAATTTAAAATGTCCATAGTCTGTGTTAAAGGAGTCGAAACAACCGCAACGGCAGTAGTGGATACGAATATCATGGTTGAGAAAAAGGTTTCATAGGCAATTCAAAACTGGTAACTCTAGCAAAGATTTATGATCATTAAAGTTTTAATTTAAACATAATTCTAATTTCCCTCGACCTTATCCCAACGAAGTGGTCGTTTTGGTTGTTTAGACTTCTCTTAATTTCAAGTGATATATAATATTGTGACGACGCAACAATATCGTTGCGCATCGACGCTGTTTCTAACAAGTGTTTTCTAATACGCTGCAAGAAACATAGAGACACTTACGACAGTCAGTTTAACGACAAGAGGCTAATATTTCAAAAAACAGAACGCCTCGCTAAGGAATCGACCCTACTTGGCAAAAACTACATTGTCAAAATACCCGACGAACGCCGATCTTGCGTAAGAATTTTTTTAAATGACGATGGGCATTTTCAAGAACGTACGGAAAAGCCCTGATATGTGTCAATGATTATAAGGACTGTTTCATCAACTCAGGTATGTTAGTGTACATATCAAATGACGAGCACATTTCCCCATGACATGTGTGATATAGTGCATTTCATTTCAAATCATCTTGAGCTCGTCTCAAGCTTAGCTCGTGATGAGAGTGATCAAGATAATTTTGTTGCTGTTTAGAAACTGGAAATAAATATTTCTTTCAGAAAGAGTTGTTCCGTTTTCGTGAAACTCGACCCCTGCTATGTATATTTCCTTAAGGTTCCGTTTCGTTAGCCCCTCGTAGTGAATATTATCAAACTTCTCATAATATCACCCCTGAATCAAACATTAACGCCACAAGAAGAAATAATGAAAATTGAACTCGGTGGAGTGCAGTTTGGTCAGAAAGTATACTCGAGGGCGAGTTTGATTTGAAACCACGGGTATGATTTCGGATTTCAACTAGTTCAATTACCACTGTATTACATCCATTTTGATATTACAAAATTCAGTCGCTCAAATGCAGGAGTTTTTAGTCTACAAATATTTTACTGATCCAGTACTCAGCTGGTTTTTAAAAAGTTGCAAAAGCTGTCTTTCATTTTTCTGCAATTTGATTGGTTAAGCAAGCTCTTAAATCTGATTAGTTTTGTGTTTTAGCGAAGCTTTCTCATCAGCTGGGAAAAAGATGCGATTAAGAAAAAAAAGGTGCGAATCGTGTATGAATCGCGTGTATAAATCAAGTAAACTTTATTGTGACATAACCAAAATCTTCGAGCCCTTCCCCCTTTCGGTGATAAACTATGACCAGTCTGTTACGTTTTACAGTTTTCACTATTCAGGTACTTCTATTACTTCTGCCATTTACTTTATGAGGGCCTCGTTGAATAACACATCAGTGACGTTGGCTTACTATCAAGATATCTTTGTTATGACTTGTTTCAGAGCCACTTTATGTTGGAGGTCCCAAAGCGCAAATACTGTTAATCCCAATTTCATTGCTATTCATCAAGAACTAAAAAGCCAATGTTGACTATCGTTTTTGTTGATGTTTCAGGGCAACGAAAGGTTGGGATTTTTCTTATTTGAATCTGTTTACACAGAAATGCCTGTCAGTTGCACTGCAATGGCATTTTTACATCGTCCAGCAAACTAGTGTCAAAATGCCAAACGCTGAGTAGTCGAAACCATTCAGAGCCCCTTTAAATTACACATGATATGACGATAAGAGTAGCTGGTAGTTGTGAGTTTAATGGAATCAGTGTAGGATCGTTTAAGCAGCCCATAATAGTCTGTCTGTCACATGGTCCTCGTTGGTTTTGTGGTCAAACAATAGGGACAGTGTAAGTAGAATGAGACGAATGGATGATATCCAGCGGAAATTCCTCTGCCGTAGCATCATTTAGTTGGCATTCTCCCTCGCCATCCGCGTGCTGTGATTTATAATTGATTGATTTGCATGTTGGATTATTCATGCAAAGAAAAGCACAATGAATGGCGGATGACGTTAATTCTTCGTAAATCACATGATTAATGAGAGCATTCCACTCGTAGCTGATGAAGGATTGTTCCTTCTTTATTGCGCTCTTGTCTGTGGTGAAATGAAAAAAAGTGTGTTGTTTCAGGTGTTTATAGGAAGTTGTGTGATGTCGTTTAGGGGTGTGATATCGCTTAATAAGATATGCATACTCTTTGGACTGAGGCCATGAGGGTCGTTTTCATTTCTACGGAAAAACCATATCTTGTAAGAAAAAAGAGGAAAAGGTCTTTTCCACAAGAGGAAGGTATAAATTAAGAAGTATTCCTCTTCTCGAGTTTTAACCGGAATAACTAGTAAATCACTGCATTTTTTTCTATTCCTCCCATCAGCCAATTGCTCCATACTACATTAAGTTGAAACTTAGGCAGCCATCGTTTCTGTTAAATTGATTATTAGGGTTCGCGCCAGCCATTAATTAGCAACTTCAAGTGTGCGTCCAACTAAAAATAACTACTAAATTTGACACAGCCCTTAGTGAAAGTCAGTAATATACAACCTTCCGAATTTGGATGGCGCTTGTGACTGACAGCATGGTAATTAAATATAGGAATAAAATTAATGTAATTTGCAAACTATAATAATATTGTCTCAAACTTTGAACACCTGTTAAATTTTTGTTTGTTTGTTTGTTCATTGGCTTGAATCCTTTTCATTTTGTGACCAACATGAAATAACTGACGCAGTAAGAGGGTGATTGATGTTTAAGTTTAAGGTAGTGAAAACTAAGTCATTAAACCAGGGGTTTACCGCAATGATTCAATTTACCCCCTCCCCCCCTTAAATTTGATGTTGTTTGTTAAAAACTGCCCCTATTTTCTAGGCGCTCCATTGAGTAACCACCCTTTTTCTTATAACTGCACCTATTCTGTTTCAGCGATAGCATTATTCGCAACGGATGTAGAGCAATTTTGTCAATTCAACTACTCTCTGCAAGTCACAAATCAGCTCACCTTTCCCATCGAAGGGCTGGGCGTGTGTAAGTTTACACACATATTTATACCACATAATACACGGTGTGTCATTCCATTTTCCACGGGACGACGACCCATCCAGAATTACACAATCGCTCATGTTAAAGCCATCATTAGGTTCATTATCTTCCCAGTTCTCATATGTAACAGTGCTACCATCGCTCCAAACGAACACTCCTTCAGTTTTGTTGTCGTTAAGACCAATGAAAACGTTTTTGCCTCCGGCCAAAGTTCGCACAACTTCGTTTTCTTCTGGGCTATGAATTGACACCAGATTTGCTTGGTCCTTTTTACAAGCAGCAGAAGCGTTTGAGAAAGAGGCTTTGGAAGGAACAAACTTAAAGCAAGCTTTATTCCATTCTTTCCATCCCGAGTGACACTTAGCTGCCTTAGAACACCAAAAGAATCCACAAACTAAAAAAGAAGAAAAAGAAAAATAACGAAAAAAAAAGGTATTATGATTCCATGTGTCGTCGGCTATAGACTACAATAAGTTCTTGCTTTTTAGTGAAATCCGTCGCGCGGGTCACAAAAGAAATCAGTAAAAAAAAAAATGTCAGTGCGCAGTGCAGAACTCTGGGAGTGAGGCACAAGGCACTAACATCATTTGTTTGTTTGTTTGTTTGTATTTTTCACTGATTTGTTTCCACTTGTACGACAGACTTCACAGAAAAAGAGGTTGCTGGTAGTCGACGTCAGTTATGCGAAAGTTTAATACTCGTGACCTTGTTCTGAAATGGTGCGAAAATAGAGGCAAGGTCTACAATATGGGAAATAATTGTGGGAAATTGTAGTAAATGCTGTTGGAAAGTGCTCAATACACATGAGTGTAGAGCGAAATACAGTTCAAAATGACTAAAATGAAACAGGCATGATTCCCTGTAACTCTGAGTTTTGTGCTTACACACTCGTCCGACAGATTTAATGAAAAACATTCTTGTAGGCTAATTTATATAAATAAAGAAAGGTAGCTGCTGATTACAATAGGTTGTTGTTATATACTAGGTGAGAAAAACGTACTGAATAAAAGATCTGAACTTATATCCGAATGCCGTCACGAAAACAAGTTTTATCTAAAGAACATGTGACGCTTTCCCGCTACAATAGACTTTTGTCAATATATTTACACCTACTGCCTCATTGTCCTTCATTGATACATCCACACCCATTGTAATTTTCGCTTTTTCTCACCTACTATATAACAACAACCTATTGTAATCAGCAGCTACCTTTTATATATAGATATAAATTAACCTACGAGAATGTTTTTCATTAAATCTGTTCGAAGAGTGCGTAAGCACGAAACTCAAAGTTACAGGGAATCATGCGTGTTTCATTTTAGTAGTAAGTAGCAATGGCCGTCTATATACATGGGATATCGAGATTTTTTGTCTACATCACTTTAAGCTTATTTAAGGCCAGGAAAATTCAGATGCTGATCGCCTAAATTTACTCTAGGTTTACACTCATTAACATTTTTTTAGCCTTTTCTCTCAATTTACTCGAGCTCCCCGCTTTCTCGACCTGAACTTTGTCTCCTTTGGCAGTTCAAGTTGCTAGAGTTTCTTTTTACGCTGAAAAAATTCAATCGCTGCGAATTACTTTCTGAAGCGTCCTTCTTAAGAAAAACTAGGTTCCCTCTCCTTGTTTCACGATGCATTCCTAATCATGGGCGAACAACTCATGCTTAAAGATGTATGTACAGTACTGAAGAAATAGTCGCAACGTTTTTTGACGCAACCACTTCGACTATGCCCAGTTTGTTTACATGTGGTTGGACCTTTTCAGGAAACGATGCGTGAGGGGGATTTATGAACGTGTTAAAAATCATAGGAATGTTATACCACAACATAGCAAGTTAAAAAAGAGTTGCCTGCCTGCCTACCTGCCTTTGCATTGCCTACGTCATTGCATTCATTAACGCTTTCGGAGACCTTCAAATGCTAATTCATTTAATTTTCCCCAGAAGAATAAGCTTCAGCAAATTAATGAGCATGCCGGCCGGTGTATTCAGCAAATAAGGCAAAGGCTAATAATCCAAGGGGATTAGATTGTTTTAACATTTAGTGAAAAAATATTTAGTAAACTGATTTTTTCTTCCGAGAAGGTATTGGCTCAAAACCACGAATGTTGCCAATATTTGTTAGTATCCTTTTTAAGAGGGGCCTGTGGGTTAAGTGATCGGGTTATTTTTTATTTTATTTTTTTTCGGTGAATGAAGAGAGATTTGGATAGGAAATACTGTTTAATTAAATTTTCAAACAAAAGGACTTAAGAAAGGAATTTTTGGATACCTTGGCACTTTTGTTCTTTGATTGTGTAACGTAAAAAATTGCGGATTATGACAGAAGAGCTACGTCCGAAACGATAATAATGACAGAGTACTGTATTGTTTATGGAGAGGAAAAGAAATTTAAGACAAAGAATTTTAAGTCTATATGAGACAGATATCATGTAGAGTTAAAGAGTTCCAAACTTTTTTTTTTATTCCCGCCGAACGAAATGTGGTAACAACCTTGTAATTAATGATTTTATTTTCCGTACACTTTTGTGGTAGTACCTCTTCACTTAAGTCGAAAGCTGTTCGGCCAGTATAAAACACAGTAAATTTGCTGTAAAAAGGTTTCCTGATTGATGGGACATCCTCCAACATACCATTTAATCATTCACTCTCTCAACCTTTGACTGTCAGGTCCCAGAACATGGCAGAATGTAAATATTTGGGTCTCAGCACGTTCATGAAAAGGTTCCGATGGAGACCAATGTTGAAGTCCTAAATGTAATAACTGTCCTAAAAAGACACTGATTAATATCAGTGAGCCCGCAATATTCCATAAATATTGGTCAGGGGATTCTTTAGCGCAACAGCTGTCACTTTAACATTTCAATGTTAGCGCAGTTAAACGATTGCATAGGAGGCTTATTACATTTAGGACCGAACGTTATTACATTTAGGGCTTTATTACATTTAGGACAAAATGTTATTACATTTAGGACTTTATTACATTTAGGAAAGTTATTACATTTAGGACTTCAACAGGGTCCTGGGGTGACCATGAGACACGGTTAGGGTAAGCTACTTGTAACTCGACCAAATAATGCTTGAGGTAACATTCGGCTTTCGTTCTTAAAATATTTGGATGTACAGCGTTCTCTGTACTTTTTGTAACTTTAAGAAATCGTTTACATGTCAATGCGAAATTGTAAAATGATGCAGGGTCATCTAGAAAACACAAAATCGGACGAAGACAGTCACCGTTCAGCGAATAGACGGACGCCATGAAAGCAATCTTATCTCACGTAGTTTAGTCGCGCCCTTGATACTTCATGTTTCTCATAGAGACGAGGCTGAGGCGTGGCCAGGTTCGGCCAACCACAGGTATATTCCAAGCTCACGTCTCGAGAAAAAGCAAATGAGTAAGTTACGAAAGCGTCACGCGTTGTGTGACGCGTTGTTTAAGTCATGAGGGGAACCGTTATGACACAGGCAGCCCAAGCTCCAGCTGTGAGCTGATCATTTTTCGAAATTAGAGTCAAGGCGAAATTATGAGAGTTTGTTTGGGAATATTTACGACCGCTCTTAGGAATGAAAAAAAAAAGTCAAATTCTCAATAAAAATACCTCACATTCCACAGTGCATCGCTTGTTATCTAACCGCTAAGAACCCCTCGCTAGAGAACCCACCTTAGCGAGTTATCTAGTTTACTTCTCTTATGCACTCTTACTTCGCAAGATGGTCATCTCACAGCTGGAGGTTGGACCACCTTTAGTTATAGGGAATGGTATGGTCGATTTGCAACGATAAATATTTCGAAATATGAACATTTTACCCGTAAGATTAATAAAACTTACTCACTCCTCGTGCGTCCGTTGTGGTTTCTGGCGTTCTCGGCCGTTTCAAGCTTGCTTTACCATCACTGTTATTCCTGTAAAAAAGGAAAAAGCAAGTTTAAAACAACAGAAATCGCAATAAACTAAAATACTATTCCGCGTTAAAATTCTCAACAGTTCCTCTCGTAACTTAAGGTTACTTCCCACCTTCAGAGGCAGAAAAAATCGTTTGTCTTTTATTAGATTAACTGAATTCAAACAATTTACCTAGCGTTTCCACAAACACAAATTTCTGAAAAATTTAAAAGCACCCGAGTTATTTTAAAAAACATATTTTCAATTAAAAATTAACAAATCAGGAAGCTGTCATATCTCGTACCTGGGCGAATCCCCAAGGGGAATTTTCGCGGGAACCGATCATGTTAAGCCTCGTTTTCGTTATTTACATATTTTGTTTACATCACCCACTTGACGAAATTCACACGTAGAAGTTCTTTGCTTCGGAAAAAATATTTGCTCCTAGAAAAAATAAAAGCGGAAGAAAGTCCTTGGTGAAAAAAGAAAAAAAAAAAAAAAAGAACAGGCCCAAACGAGAAAGAAAGAGAACCATTCTGTCAAGGAAAAGGAAAAAATTATCTGTGAAAGCGACTGGCACAGAAGTCGGCGTCAAACCAAAATTTGTCATACATTAAGTTAAAAACAAGGTTTCCTGTCATTTATTCAAGTACCAGCCATGAAACAAAATCATAAACAACCGCCTCAAACCGTAATTTTGAAAGCTGACTGTCGATTCGCTGTCTTGCTTCTCAGCACATTTTCCGTTTTTAACTCGTGAATTGCGCGCATGCGCAAGAGCGAGTTATAGATACCATGTGGGGAATGGCATTCGCTCGCTCGCTCGATTGGTCGATTCCTGTAAACTTTTTTTAGATTTTAGGCTTTTAAGTGCATTTGATAGTTTTTAGCGAGCAGTAAACAGAGAAATGGCGAACTTTGTTGCTAAGAATAGTGGTGGGGTGAAAAAGAAGCTAATGATAATCTTAAAAGAGTTTTTTTTTCGTTTTAGTTTCAACAAGCGGCGCCAGCGACTGGCAGGCATGCAAGGATTTACACTGAAATAACAGAACAACCTTCGTTTTTCATAAAATTGTAATTTACAATCCTTGAACTCGAAAAAAATCCGAAGATTCATTGAAAATATTACTTACTGCGAAGCGCTCGAAGTTTACAGATGTTCAAAAGCTTTTTCTGTTGTGGCGTGAGATTGAGGACAAAATTGATCATTACGTTTCGTCGCGTGTGTTTTTCCTGTGTGAAGCAACAAAAGATGCCGGCGACTGACGAAATTACAAGTTAACACGAAAATCAGATAACACCTAAACAAACAATTTTAGCTACCGATTTTCAGTGAATTTTTAAAGAACAATTTTCTTTTAAGTTTCAAGACAATTTGAAGATTCAACATACATACAACGTACTAAAATGCGAAAGTTACACACCACAAATTTGATAAATAGGCCTGAAATGAAATTCTATCTTGTTGTTGATTATACGTTGCCTAGCACGTGACTTAAATCTACCCAGGCGGAGATCCAAAATGACGGTGGCAGGCTTGGCTTAGTTATATCACTCAAAACTCGTTCCAGTTTGTCTGATTTGTTAAAGAGGGAATCGTTAATGTTTTCATTAAGGCAGTATTGCCTTGATTTTCTAATATTGACAACGAAAGAGAGTAAATTTCACTTTTCACCCACATTTACTTCCAACCTTTTCTTTTGAACCAGAAACAAAAATGATAGACGTTTAAAACACATGACATCATCCACCTTGTCAAATGTAATAGCATGATCATTTCAATTGTAATGCCTTCTTATCCCAACGTTACTTTGTTTCTTTGCTACATTAGCGAACACTAAACTACTGCTCGTACTCTAGATATGACAATCAACCACAAAATTCCCTAAACCAGATAACATTAAACATCATGTGTCAAAATCATGTGTCAATTCACGAGTTTGCTCACAGAGCACTTTGATTTCCATTTTTGCCGCGGGGGTTTTCCTTTGCCTTTGGCAACTTCGCCCATAATTGTGTCGTCCTTCTCAACGCTCCACTGAACCATCGAGAATGAGGAATGGGACATGGGGAATCTTTAAAATGGGGAATCTCTAAAATGGAGAATCTTTATAATGGGGAATCTTTAAAACGGGGAATCTTTAAAATGGGGAATCTTTAAAACGGGGAATCTTTAAAACGGGGAATCTTTAAAACGGGGAATCTTTAAAACGGGGAATCTTTATAACGGGGAATCTTTAAAACGGGGAATCTTTAAACGGTGAATCTTTTAAAGCGTGGAATGAAATCGACCAAATGTATGAGCGGTCTGTGGAAAAGTTGTTCTTTTTTTTTTCTATTCTACGCCAATGAATCCTTTTAAAATTCAGGTTCGTTGACACCAGTAAAACTACGCAACAGTAGAAATCCCGCCTCAAGGTTGAAGTTTGCTCGACGTAACAATTGTTTTTGGCGGATGGCGGTGGTACTCGGCATTTATTTTTTTGATTTTAACTGAATGATAAGTCAGTCATCGCCCCGGTTAGCAATTATGATTAAATAGTCTGATCTACAGGGTTTTCCGTTTTGTGAAGTCGATATTAGTCCATATTAACCATTTCCGCTTTTAAGGATTTCCCGTTTTAAAGATTCCCGCTTTTAAAGATTCCCCGTTTTAAAGATTCCCTATTTTAAAGATTCCCCAGTCCCCCAGTCCCCCAGTCCCCCAGTCCCCCAGTCCCCCCACTCCCCCACTCCCCCCTCCCCCAGTCCCCCAGTCCCCCACTCCCCCACTCCCCCACTCCCCCACTCCCCCACTCCCCCACTCCCCCACTCCCCCACTCCCCCACTCCCCCACTCCCCCACTCCCCCACTCTCCCACTCCCCCACTCCCCCACTCCCCCACTCCCCCACTCCCCCACTCCCCCACTCCCCCACTCCCCCACTCCCCCACTCCCCCACTCCCCCACTCCCCCACTCCCCCATTCCCCCATTCCCCCATTCCCCCATTCCCCCATTCTCCATTCTCCGGTATATACGCCATGGCTGAATGCCATATAGACGACAAAATGGCTGACAATATTCATGCTATAGGAATCATGTAAGACTTACGATATGTCCTAGTCAGCTTTATTCTTCCACGTTAACCCCTTCTACCTTAAGTTGACTTTGTTGTACCACGTATATACCCATTCTCCATTCTCCCATTCTCCGTTCCTTCTTTTAAATATAGCCAAAATCTTGCACTTGATTTTGAGAGGAATACATCCACTTTGAGCGAATTTATAGGGTATATAGATGTCACCGATTTTCGTCAAATTTCGCCAAAACATTCCAGGAAAAATGACAAACAAAAGTGTCGGGAAATTTTTAATTCTGAAATATTTGTCCCGTGCGTCCATTTACGCAACACGCCTCACATATTTTTAGCTACTCCAACTCTAGATGTCGATATCTAAACAAACAATCAGAATAAAGAAGAAGCCTGACACACTCTTGTTGATTAATGCCTTGGGAATAGACTGTGCAGCCAATTTGCTTGTGCTGCGGCGTCCAATACCCGATAAATTCAATAGAAGGACCCTTGGTCGTTTCACGCCTTACCGGCTCCTGACACTTCCTAAAAGAAATACTCTCTTAAATTATATTTTTATCATAAACTACAGTTATTCAGCTTTCTTCTGATTTATAGTTTGCTAGGATTTAAGTGAAACTAGCACGCGTAAGAATTTTTTCCCAAAGGAATGCGTGACGCTTTCATTAATCGTTTGCTTTTTCCAACGCTCACGTCTTGAGAAAATGAAAACAATTAATTTCTGAAATATCGTCGATTTACAACAATAAATATTTCGAAATATGAACATTTACACGCATGATTGATAGAACTTACTCACATTATGTGTGCACTTTGTGATTTCTGGTTTCTCTGCCTTTTAAGCTTGCTTTGCCTGTACTGTTAAACCTGTTATAACCGACAAACACTTTCCTATTACGAGGAAAGTTGTAGTAAGCGTGGAAAGATTTATCGTTGATGGACGACTGAAAAAGGGAAATGAAGGATGCTTTCCGCTTATTTATTAATTGGAAAATACAGTCGAACCTGTATTAAGTGGCACCGTATTCAGCGGTCACCATTTATTAAGCGGGAGGTTTCCAAAGTTCCCAAATTTCCACCCTTAATTACTGCAATGTTAAACTTTCTTAAGCGGTCGCGGTCACCCTCAAATGAGTCCAACGGCCCTTTTATGTTGTTCTCCTCCTGAGGAACCACTAGAATAAAACTAAGAAAAATCTCTCAATTACTAGGAATTACTAGAATTTTTGAGCGAGTACATGTACATCAAGTGGTCAATTATGGCATAAAATGGGGATTTTTATCGCCTTTGAAATAGTTCTGTTCTGTGGAGCTTATATTAAGTGGTCAACCTGTTTTAATCGGTAGCCCGGCATTCCCTGTGAGTGACCGCTTAATACAGGATCAACTATTCAATCCAGGAAGATCGATTACTGGGCCAAAACAGAAAACTCAACCTGCTGCCGTTCATCTAGGATGACAACGAAAACTGAAAAGCGAGCTGCCTGAAAAGTGTTAAGCAAGGAAAGGGAATGGCAAAGTTCCATTTTTGTTTCTATAAAGGCTTTATCATGATATAAGGCTCTTATAGATAGTCACTTGATTAAATGTTTTCATCGTTTATGGGGCGAAATCTGTTTCGTAGCGTAGGCGTGAATAACTGGGGGTTCAACCAGTACAGTAAACATGTCATGATTAGTTCTAGATTTGCTTTTTAAAACCGACTTCATTCACCAGGCGATTTTGACTGACTGATCAACAGATCTGAATGAACCAAAGTTAATTTGGTACCATGAAAAATGGAGAGCATAGGTTTTAGTATCGTGGGAAAAGTACGAAAAAAAAGGTCGTTTTAATTCTGCTGGACAGTTGACGCAGACTAACTTAAACACCACGCGTGCTAACAGGAGGCACCAGGAGTCTGTTCAGGACCTTTATTTCACTCTCTGGGACTCGGTCTCACTTCTATTACTTCAGCTCTTAGTACACGATCTTAAATACTTTATCGGTAGGGATGTTTGGGCTTACAGGACAACTGACCTCGGCAGAGTAAACATGTTTTTAGAAGGTTAACCAAAACAACCTCAAAAGACATTCGAAATGAAAAACAAAGTACTTAACATCTGTCAACCAATATTCGAGAACCAAAACCCAAACAAAACCTCCCATTGAAGATTCTAAGCAAGGTCAAAGACAAACCCAAACATGACTAGCGATGGCGATAATCGTGCGAGAATTAAGTCCTATCACAACGGTCAAGGACACATCACTCAAGAGGTAAAAATAAAAGGAGGTCAGCTCATAACAAAACAAGGCTCATAAGACTCGCATAAGGATTCCAAAATGACCTAACAGACCGAAACAATTTCCAAACACTTAGTCAAAACATCCCCAATTTTAGTAGTTCCCAAATACTTCTTATTTTAGTAGGTCATAACAATTAAAAATAGCTGTATTCAAGATAAATGCAAAGGCTTTAAATTCTCGTTACCCCTCCCCTACAGGAAGTAAAAAACCGTCATTTAAAATTGGCGCTTAATTTTTTATCGAAAAGCTTGGAGAGAACTACTTCGCCAGTAATCTTCCCTCAATATTCAGACTGGTTGCCGGCAGAATCAAACTCCCGCAACTGGTGTGGTAAGGAGCAATTTAACACTAAGTTCTTCGGTTGATTGGTTTCTTGTAACCAGTAAATCATGTAGGTTATGACTATAAAATCATTCTTTTTGTGACGTTCATTTTTTGATTAGAGTGCTTGTCGAACTTCTAAAAGAATATAATTGTAAATCAGGAAGGGAACGGTTAAGATAGACGATAATCGATAAAAATAATATCCCCAGTTTGAAATGATTGAACGTCTGAGAAATCTCTCAAATTCAAGAGCTCATTTGTGGGCCTTGGAAGTTTTGGATAGGCGTTTTTTCCTCCGCCTTTTAGAGCTCACCGCGAACTCATTTTTAAACGTCGCATTCATGAACTCGCTGAGTTTCACTGGAGTAGGAACGGTCTGTGGAAAAATGAGTAAAGCACTCTCAATTAGAGTTGATGTTGGTATCAGATGTTTTTGAAGTGAATGGATACCACAAAACCAGAACGTAACTTCCTCAATAAAAAATAAAACGTTAAATTATTAAAAAATATTCAATTCTTGAACCAAGTGCCTGGCTTGCTCACGTTTGATAGCCATACTGCTTAGTGTATCTTTGCGGCGGTAAGTTGCACGCTTTCTTTCCCTTAGCGCCATTTTTTTACTACTCTATTGTTGTGGTTTAATTCTACCTGTCGCTGAAGATACATTCTTAGACCTGAGACAAGTTGGCAACACTCTAGATATTTGATATGAGTACCTTGGTATGTGATTCAGTAGTCCTTGCTGCTGCAAGACAATCTGGACACTTAATCGAGAATTCGTTTTCACTGCATTCTGCAGCTGGGTAAATATGACCTTAAAGGGAACAAGAATGAATGTGTATGATGTGGATAATAAATGCATTAATTCAATGTAATGATAAATGACTCGACAAAATCAATCCGTGCATTTACAGCAATTGCTTTCACTGAGTTTTCCTTGGCAGTATTCACCCTTCTACTCCGCAGTAACTCCTAAAGAAATCTTAACAAGGTGTATCTAACCTTTCTTGCATTTGTACCAGGGTCCTTGTGTTAAGTGCTTCGACTTGACAATCTCATCCCTCAACTTTTCTAAGCAAAAATTTTCCTCCTCTTTCTTTGAGAGCCCATGCCTCTGCTCTATTCCATTGATATCATCCAAGAACTCTTCTATTTTGTTACGAGCTATAAAATGAAAGACACAGCATCATTGAATCTATTTTGGTTGTGCAACTGAGTAGGTAACCTCTCATCACACGCTTATCCACAGTCCCACCGACGGAGAAATCATATTTGACATCAATAAACCGAAGTGGACTGAGGTGGCTAGTGGTGGATATTTACCGAGCCACGAAGGAGCGAGGTAAATATCCATCGCTAGACACTGACCTGAGGTGAACAGTTGTTTTTATATATACTAAAACAGCGAGAAAATGTAGCACGTAAAAACAATTTTAACTAATTTATTCCAGCAACGATTACAATGTTTTCGAGGGCAAATCCCGCGCGAGTCGCTCGGAGTTGAATAGCACGGGATATTTGGAGTTTGGGTAGCCAATCAGGGCGTGCCTTCAACGCTATTTACTGTTTTAGTATATACTAAATTTAGATATTCAAAGTGAAATAAATACTCGAACATACAAACAGGGCAAATAGAGGAGTTTTTGTGGAAAAGACTAAAAAATTAGGTGGGACGCTACGGCGTCAGTAAATCTGGATTCGTTTGGTGGCGAATCATGATCGAAAAACTTATCATAACTTGTATCTTCATTTTTATATCGATTAAATGACGGAATTTCTCCAGTTTCCAAACCATAATGTCTTCACCACGCGTAGTGGACGTATACCATCAGTATCTTCACATGTGAAGCTATTAATATTGTCAGGATAACCGTATTAATCAAAAAGGCGGTTCTTACTTTTCTCGAAAAGGTGTACTACATCTACGAAACGCTTTCTGGTTGACTTAACTTTTTTAGCGGGGAAATTACGAGGAATTGTTGTACTATTTCATGCCGAAAATTGAAGTAGCTTTCTTCGAGCTGAGATTACGTGCGGGCGATCTCTGCAATCGTTGCTCTTTCATGCGGAGTTTCAAAATTGTATTTGCTTCAAATGACCAATCTACTTTAAACAGAAAAATACATGCCTGCTTTCGGACACGAATTAATTTTCTCGTGTACATCTCTCACTCGATCATTCCTCTCACTCATGAAAGAAGTTATTAACACCGTACTCGAAGATAAAATTCGTATCCAAGCGCACTCATATAAGATACTCTTTAAAAAGAGTTATTGCTCACAGGCTTATGGGTGAGGTGGTGCTCTATATGCGAACAATGAAATATGTTTGAAGGGGCAAACAGACGCACGATAGCATTTAGCTTTCTATAAATTATGTGACTTATACGTATACGTACCGATTACTTTGCCGGATTCCAGAGCACTTCTTATAGATTCTACAGTTTTGGCATCACCAGAACAGAGACTGAGGACTGACTTGTTAGTTTCGAGAGTAGTCGTCAAGCCTTTGAAAGACACCAGAAGCTTTGTTCGTAACAACTCATTCCGAAATTCATTGAGTTCCTGTTCACTGAAGCAGTCCCGCCGCATCATTACCCGTGCTTTCAGGAGATTTATTCTGTCATATAGCTCACAGTTGGATTCTTTTGTGATCTTGTTCTTTGTGATTAAACTTCCAAGAAATTTCAGGAAAGTCACTCGATTTTCACAAGTGTTGATTTCTTCACAAGCACTACGACCACCGGTGCCACATTTGGCGATGTCCTCAAGCAATTTCTTCGGAATTTCTTTGACCTCTTGAGCCTCTTTCCGAATCTTCTGTATCTGGTCAATGCTTGTGACATCAGCGAGACGAACTCGACGCTTTATAGCTTCAAAATCGGCACGAATTTCCTTGACTAGTTTTCCATACCTACGACTGTACAGAATTGGAGTTCTGCACTCCGGGCAAACTTTATATCTGATTTCGGCATCGTCATTTCTAGCCTGTGCGTCGGCTTTATCTCTTCCGTCCATCCATTTGTCCAGTTGCCCAACTTCAACCACATGACCACAGTCAACAAGTTCAATGAACATTGCTCCAGACGCACTCTCGCGGAACTCAACCGCATCGCAAACTCGGCATAATTCGGGACAAATATCGCCACAAACACCGACACACACATGGCCACACGGTAGCAGCCTAGAGCATGGCTCATCGCATCTCGGTCGGTCGCAAATCTCTCCACAACGTTTAGTACATTTATGATGTGGACACTGCCATAAGCACTCCTCAAAGCATGGCTGACAAGGATCACCACAACTCCGTTCGCAGATTTGGTGATCGCAATGATTACGACATTTTGATGAGCAGGGTGGACAGGACTTTACACATTTATCCACACAAGTGTGGCCGCAGAAAAGTGTTCGGCTGCATGGAGACCGGCATGGCAAATGGAGACGGCCTCCCTGACATCGATCACAGTAACCTAAACGAAAAGCATTAAAAGAAAAACTTTAAGATAAAGGATTAACAAACATCAACAGTGGTGCCGCTACCGTTGCTTCCCGTCAACATACCTTACCGTTTTGATGTGTGACGAAGGTAGGTAATAGCACAGCCAACGTGCGCAGAGGAGAGGAGTTTTCTAGTTAATTTGTTTTCTTTCTAGAGTGAAAGTTGAACAGCTAATTACAATTGGTTACTTGAAAAAACCTTCCAAACATTCTTTATGACTAGATAACATTTTCCGAGGCCTTTCTAGCTGAACGTTCTGTCACTCCTAGCCCCGTTAGAGAAAAAAATGAATGCATACAAGGACGCTAAGGTAACGCACCATCAGATCTTACCACCCGTGCATTACTTGCTAAACTTAATAAACAATAAACTTGAGTTTACGTGGAGCTATAAAACTTATCCTCTCTGAAAATGACTCCAGCCGATGCCCAAAAGATGTTTCAGCTGCCCTTAAAAGATTCACTTTCGATCTGCTTTTGATTTCCAGACAGCAGCTCTTGGAAGGGATTTGCTCCCCCGTTATTTCTAAAAGATAGATCCTAATATTATGTCTAAGAAAAGCTTAGACCTGTTATCTTACCGGGACATGGATGTCCACACTCTAATTTACTACAAGGCTCCTTGCAGGTGATGTCAGCGGGGGCCACAAAACACTCCACCTCATTGATATGGCCACAGGGAGAGGTTTCCTTTGACACCCTCACCTGGCACTTGAAGGCAGTAGCATCAATGGAACAAGGGACAAGCTGCTCGTGATCACATCCCGGGATGACCTTCACCACTCTCTCCATACAAGGACCACACTTTTCGGCACATGTCCTGGGGCAGATGTGCTGAAGGTCACAAATGGTTCTGGTACAAGGTTTCTCGCAAGCAAATTTCTCTTTGTGCTCAAGATCAATCGGGTGACATAATCTCTCGCAGACGTGTTCACATTCCAGCGTCATCATACACGTTTCTTTGCAACCTCCTTCGGGAGAGTCTTCAAAATCCTCAGCACAAGAAGCGTGAATTACATTCTGGGGATGGTTCTGACAAACCAGTTTCAATTCATTGCCTAGATTGCCATCCTCCTGCATATCTGCGATGATTTTTGCCCAAAGATTAGGGTCTTCCTCTGCTAAAAGTGTCGAATTTCCAATGATGTAGAAGCCTTTACGAGCTCGTGATAAAGCGACACAAACACGATTTGCAATTTTGAGGAAACCAATCCTTTCACTGCGGACGAGCGAGAGAAGAATGATGTCATTTTCTTCTCCTTGGAAATTATCCACTGCTGTAACACGAACTCCTTCAAAAAACTCTTTGTCGTCTATCATCTCTTTCCTGAATTCGACGAGCTGTCCACTGTAGGCTGTGAGAATAGTTATCTGTGATGGCTGATAACCTTGTTGAATGAAGTAACGACATAGTGCTGTCAAAAATTTTGCTTCGTGGGCATTGGATTTGCTTTTTCCTTCACGAATAAAATTCTGCACGGAGAAATAAAAAGATTCACACAGTCAATCGGTATGATCCAAAAGAACGAAAAATGGCATATACAATTCAACAGAAAGGTCTGATCTACTGAGGACCGAGTATAATAGACATTAAAACTAGCATAAAGGGGAAGTCAGGATAATGCAAAGTGTCATGTAAAAAAACATGCACACGCGGCAAGGAGCGCCTTTTAGATTGCATCGCCCTATCAAGCTCTCTTTTTCTTTTAATTCAAATGATGCCATAATAATGCACCCTTATTTGGACAAAATATATGCAGAAGATTCTTCTAATTTACGACAAAAAAACAAGTCACTTTCTAATACCTCTTTGTTTCTGTGATCCACAAAGAACAAATTTCTTTCCACGCCCTTTACGTTTTCAAATTTAAGAACAGACTCGTGATTCTCCAGTTTCGGTTCTACATAAATGTGATCCAACATCTTGGCGATCTCTGGTCTCATTCGGTGCTGTAGGCTCAGCCTTGAGAACTTCATTCCGTTCTTTACCATTCTCTCAAACAAGGATACGTCTAAATCGTAGTTGATTTGGAGATCGTAGACTGTGGGATTGGGTCGGAGCTGCTGATGATCACCAATCAGAATCAAATGCTTACATCCTTTGGTTAGAGAGGTTACAATGTGCGCTTCTAGCACTTCAGCGGCTTCTTCCACGATAGTAATTGTCGGTTGAATGTCTTGTAACAAACTGTGATACCGGGCAGCACCTTGATACAAACCATTAAGGACATAGCATTTGTTCAATTTCTAAACAATTAATGAATCAGTTTAACATAAAGCTTCGTTTTCGATTTAGCTGGTGGTAATTATCTTTAGAGTTTTCTTCTCAAATTCTCTAAACACTTTAACTATTCTTCCAAAATGCGGGAAGAACTAAGAAGATTATTCTGTGTACATGAATTACTCACACCGTTTACCAAAAGAGATGGAGATAAAACGATCCGCTTAAACCTGGTGTGAGTGACAGGAATACCTTGTACCAGGTGATTCAACCCGAAACCCGGATCTGTTGTTAGGAAGGCAAAAGAGACCATTTTCTTTGACGCAATAGCTACTAAGGACCAAGCAGTATTTGCAGAATTATATGCCAATAGTCTTGTTATCCTTTCTATAGTCGAACTCCTTCAGTCAGAAAATATCGACAGTTCGTCGGCCACGAAATTAACAGGACGCATGGTTAGCCAAATTAAGTACATCTTGACGGCTGCTTCGCACAAATAAAAATGAAAGAAACCTCTATTATACGACTACTCAGTAATGTCGGGTTTTCGTTAAGTCGCCGCTTACCTGTCGTGGTCATTCCGATGACATCAGCTTTTTTAAGGATCTCGCATTCCTCTTGTTTCCTTACTTCTTTTAACTGAAGAACTTGATCATCATACAATTCTTGGAAATCACAGATATGCTCGGCGCAAGTCTCACGTGCATCGAACATCCATCTGCGATATAGACGCCAGCGGTTTTTCTCAGACAAATTCCACACATCCCCCACCTAAAACGTAACAATTGACATCAAGAAGAACATTTTCACTATTTACCCTCATAAGAGATGAGGTTTGGATCAACCACGTGCCTCAATGGTTTCTTCATAATTTCTCGATATACGTTCGTTAAGTTATAGACAAACAAATTCGGTTTGCGAAATTACCTCAGAGGCTTCTTCTTCACTCATAACGTCTTCTCGCTGAAGCTCTCTCTGAATAATTCGTTTAATCTTTTGCTTGATTCGCTTTGAATTCTGGAATTGCCAGTTGCCCCTTGATGCACCTTCATGAGTACACATTGGAAACTCGCACTCATCGTTCGTGTCGTTCGTTTTCAAATGAGACAAGGAAGACTCGCGCTCAAATCTGGTAACCTCATCCGTTTCTAATATCCTTCGATCTTGCAAGACATTAGCGTCAAATCGAAAATCAGCTGAACTCTCCTTGTAGTCAAATTCTCCTTGTTCTTCGTTGTTTTTACCTCCTGCCTCTCCTGCGTTCTCTTCGCTGAACCTGTAAGTCTCTGTTTAAAAAATTGAGTTTCATCATTTATCACAGAAGTAAGATAAACAGTAAATTAGTGCAGCAAATAGCATGGTTTCTAGGGGGTATTGGGATAAAAACTGCCCGTGATATTTAAAAATTCACCAAAATATTACGAGCCGCGAGGAAGCAAGTGATGTTGGGGAAATGTTGAAATATCATGAGCGGGCATTTATCCCAAATACTCCGAAGAAATCATGATTCTTTTTTTAATTATACTGCAAATCAAATCGTTTTCTTTATACATATTTTCAATATAATTTGGTTACCATGGAAACTGTGATTTTTACATGTAAGTGTTTAAAATTTGGTTAAAATACTTCTGGTCTGAGCCAATCACATTTCAGAAATCTCTCTGAAAAAGAATGAAATCCAACATAGTAGGCGCCATCTATTGCATCTAAATGTAACGCAGTTTTTCTTTGCCTATTTTTCTGTAAGAAAAGTGGTTGGAATTGATTGAATCTGCGTGAGGAGGAGCATGAGGAAAAAGTCTCTTATTTTGACTCCTGCTAAAACTTTAATCTCCTTTTAGAGAGATTTAAACTAATTAAACTTACCGTGTGAAGGCATGCCTCCGACTGCTCGAATGTTCTCGGCTGTCAGTGACTCGGCGTATATGTGCAAATGCGAAATTCTCCCTTTGAAGCTACACCCCACCCAGGTGCTCGCGAGAGCACCGATCCTTATGGGGAACTGCGTCGCCAAATAAGAATTCTCCCCAATAAATACAGCCATTACTTCATTTCCATCGTGCCACAAACGAGCAAATCCAGAGTCGTGATCATAAGAGGCACCGATGAAGTTCCATTCATTCATGCGCAAAACAGCTGCTCCTAGATAAGACGCGGAAGGCAGAAGATCTCTTTGAGTGAAGCAAGCTGTCAATACACCCATTTCTCCCTCAAAACCACCATGCCAAAGTTGAACACCACAACCGTGAACCTCATAGCTAACAACTGGTCCGCATCCTCCCAAAGGGTAGATAAATGCTAGCAACGTTATGGAAATCCCAGCGTCTGCAAACCCTCCCAACCAATTTGGAATCTCTATGAACGAGTCAGCAGATCCAGTTAGCTCTATAGAGCCTCTTGGACTCCCATCAACACCTGGGGCGTACCGAACACGTGGTGATAAATAAGCTATATTTTCTTGAGAGAAATACTCCAGACTTCCACACTCAGCATTAAAGGGAAACATAGCAAGAGGTTGAGAGAAACCTAAAACAGATGCAAAGAAATCACAGGTTATTATAAAATGATGTCACAGTTAAAAAGTATGCAAGAGAAGTATCCCGGAATACACTATTTTATTGTCATGAATGCTGGTGAGGTGGGATCAAGTAAAGTGGTCGATTAAAAACCAATAAAGCGAAAAGAAATGACGGTCACTTCCACCGAAAACTGGTTGCTTCGACTGAAATCATAGATATCTTAAGGTGGCTCTGCACCTACAATTTAGATTGTTTAAAAAGATCTGTCGAAAGGTGCATCTTGAGAAATATTTCTATGTATGGAAAAATTGTTTGTTTGCCCCACACTTGCGTCAAGACAAAAAAAAATTTCCCTCTACTTAGTTGCCGAAACAAAAAAAAAATCAAAACTCGTGATATTTTTACTCCTTCCATATTGCGAAAATATCCTACCTTCCTGGTAAGGGTCCGCTGGCTCTACGGGAAGCCCAAGCCACTGAGGAATGACTGATTCTCTTTTCTTTGCCCCATTATTTCGTGATCCCCTCGTCAAGGAATCGTAGTGCTTCTGGACCATGCCGTAATCCACAAGCTCATCCTCGTGAAGCAAAGTCCTCAATAATTCGTGCAACATTTCCTCGTGATCATCAATCATGGCTGACAGACTTTTCATTTCTCCTCGAATCTTACCATAAGTTTTTCTGATTTTAACAGGTGTCAGATTCTCCTAAATAATTAACAGATCAATATACTATATACATCCATGCTTTCACAAATAATTAGTATCTTTGGTATGCCATATACTTACAGAATTATTAGTATCATAAGCTTTGAAAGCAGTTTCAGTAATTTCATTCTAAAAATATGAATTTGAGTTATGTAGTTTCTACACTCGCTTCGGTGATCAACAAGCCATAACCGTGAACTTTGTGTCTGAATTTTAAGAAACTGTTTCTATTAAATATATGACGGTGTTTGGTCATAATTCTCATCACTTATAGTTGTTAAATGTTTTAAAGCTCTCAAGGCCTACCTTCCACTGTGCCAGAAAACGTTGCTAGTGAATTTGTTCCGTCATTAAATTGCCATTGGAGTGTCTGTTCGCTTAAGATTTTATACATATGATTTTCAGTTACCTCCCTCCTTGTTTGTTTAATTTTTGCGAGACTACATTCTTGAATGGTCTCGCTGTTACTTCTTCCTCCAACACGGACAATTCCTTCCGGGTGAAAGGCGTGGATTCCTTCCAAGAATTGGTCCAGGGCGTGGTTAGTGTAACAGACGACAAGGATAGGTCCTCCTTCTCTTCCGTGCCAAACGCTTGTGTTGTGCAAAAGAACCTTTGCTATCTGTAAAAAATTTTACAAAAAGAAAATAATGAGTTCAATATCCTTAGCAACGAAAAGCACTTATTAAAAGAAGTACTTTTAAACGTTATGCGCGCAGGGTATCGATAAAACTTCTTGTTTTCTTCTGGTCAATAGCGATTACAGCACTTAACTCTAGAAAGTACATATTTAGGAAAGCTTCATAAAAAAATTTGACATGCCTCCCCAGCAACTAGAGAGAGATATGAGATTAGGTAAATGCCAACTATCTCTTTTTAACTTCGATCTTAAGAAAAAATCTCCTGACAAAAAGGAGAAAATACCATCAATCCAATGTAGGTTTTTCCGGTGCCTGGCGGTCCCTGGATTACTGCAAACTCTTTGGTCAGCGCCAGCTGTAAGGCGTTAAATTGTGAATCATCCAACTTCAGATCCTCCGCCGCCGGCCAGGAGGCTGGGTCCAACACTGAGACCAATAGTCCAGCATGGTTACCTAGAAATTGTAATTCCAAAGAGGAACTCAGAGTAGGGGTTACAATCAGCTATGCGTCAACTGCTAGCCTGCGCCAACATTTGACGCAACCTGTATTTGACCATACTACTGTAACAAACATATTTCTTGGAATTGAGAGAGTCTGCGGTAGCCAACCTTGCCGTGATTGACAAGTGTGGTTTGACATAGAGCTTCATAAATATGATATTATCTATAAAGAGAGGGATTCCTATGACATCTGCGAGACTAATTTTAATACCCAAAAAGAGACTAGAAATTAGTAAATGATATCAAAGTGGGTCTAAACGTGCACACATACACTCAAGTCTGATATGAGCTATTTCTACGGTTAATCGAAAAAAATTCTCTGTCTGTACGCACCGGCACCCCGGGTATATACTTCAAATTAAAACAACTTCACCCTAGATGATGTTTGCTCTTGTTCCAGTTATGTAGTATCTTTTGAACATATAGATAATGTAAACAAAACCGTTGAACTGAAATCATCCATTGATGCTACTAGCATCAGGTCTTTCCGAAACAGCTTTTTTAAAATCACCCTTGAAATTATCTTTACAAGTGCCTCATTGACAGAAACACAACTAAACCTCCTTAAAAGTAAAAAAAAAAAGGAGAGCATAAAAACATGATTTTGCTGTAACTTTTTTTTCTCTTTTACCTGAGACTTTAAGACCACCACCAGGAGTCTCACGCTTTGGCGCACATGCGGGACTCGACCTGAAAATGAATGCAGACTACCTCATGACAACTTATGAACACATTTCAACAGATTGATCACAACCCTGTTACCGTTACAATTTATTAATACTTCATCAGTCACATCTGTAAGAGGGTATCATTGGGGCAAACCATCGGCCATTAAAGGCGGAAATTTAACCGCCACCAATCAAAATGGATAACTTAAACCGTTAACCATCAAAATCAAGTCCTTTTTCCTATGATCCGTAATTCTTTGGAACATCACACATAAAATTAGCGAAGGTACATGAAAGGGGCACTTATTTGGTTTTAAGTGGTCAGTTAGTCAGCAGATGAATTAACATAGCATCTGAGAACCTACCGAGTCTTCACTTACTTGTGATCAAGTGATTCTTCGTTTGAAAAAAGAGGAGAAAAATCGAACTTTGCATGGTGACCACCGGGTTTCCTTAGGTAGGCTGGTGGTTGTACATCTGTCTGACACTTCACAATGTATCTCTGAAAAAAAGTCAACACCATGTTGATAAATATTCCACGCCGGTTGGCATTGGAAACAAAGGAATAGCTTTAAGGAATTCCACTGACGGTTACTTAGAGGAAAGGTGTTTTCCTTTGGCTTCAAGATCAGTACATGCTTCATCGGTCATCCGCCAGTAATTCCATTTGATCTTATTATATAATTTGGCTTCACGCCATGATATAGTTTGGCTTCACGCCAGAATAAATAATTTCCTATTGTACTACTCTGGAGGACACAACCCATTGAGCAAAAGTTTTACAAGTTGGATTGAAGGAGACCTGAATACTACGAGCACTACTATATGTCGACATGCTCAGTCTTAAGTTGGCGAACATTCTTAGCCTGACACATTGATTATTACCTGAAAAGGAAATTCTCCGGAAGGTATCGTCTTCAATCCTTCAAGCACTGGTCGATATGCCTCAAAGAAAGCTATGGACTCGACCATTTGGCATAAGTCTCCCGTGTGTATTCTGGCTTCACCACCAGGCGAGACAAACTGCACTTCTAGTTCGCCCTGAGTTTTATAGTAAAAAAAATTCAGAAGATTAAAAAAATTGTATTCCCGCAGACAGGATAACAGCTTCTATATTCACATGCTGTAATACGACAACATAAAGGACAACTTGAATTCTCTCTCTTTCCTAGTAAAGGTAAGTTGGATGTTTGCACTGATACATAATGACTGAATCCAAGAGGTTAGTGCATTGTGCAGAGTTTCCTCGCTCGAAACAGCTGAACAAGGTTTAAAGGCAAGGGCAAATGGTCCGTCTGTGATCCATTTAATTCCTGATCGTATTATATTGGGGTATGGGAAAAGAAATAGCTAGAGTCCATTAAAACAAAATACTTGGAAGCAGTCCATGATTATTGATTATTGTTTCAGTAACTAGTACTCTTACCTTTCTTATATCGCTTAGTTCTCTGTTTGCGACTGTGGCAAAAGCGAAGCTCTTAAAATTGTCCTTCGATAGACACAACAATGATCCAAATATCAGTCTCTTACTGTTCTCCCATCGAACTCGACTGAAACCTGTAACATCAAACTTAATCTTGAATGCGACTCCATTTGAAGTACACGCAGGCCGTAGTATTCTCACATCTTTGTAAACTCTGACATCTCCTACATTATCGTCATCGGTATCATCAGGGACGTCTTTGCCCATTAAGTGTTGGATCCCTTTGCGAAGAGGTCTTAAGAAGTCTTCACGTAGAAGCCGAAACTGAACGTCTAAATAGTGTTCCTCGTCGTTGTAGTGCCCTTCAACTTTGTTCTTTCTGAGGAATAGCTTTTGGTCTTGGCCCTGGTTTGAAATGATGTCCTCACGAGTTGGAATAACACTCAGCAAGCGAAAATTCTCGGGAGGCTTCAAGTTGTCATCGGTAATATCTGTAAGTTGAAGGTGATACCAAGACATATTTGCTACTCTGCTGTGCAAAATAAGTGGTAGTTTTGCGGGTTTTATCATACTCCTTAGCGATACAAGTTAGTAAAGATTCATTGAAGTTTGTTGCAATTTTTGCCAGCGTCTAATAGACAATAGTCGATACGCTCAAAACTGGACACAGGAATGGAATGGAAATGGTTAGGCTGGGGGCAAAAAAACAATCAATTGCTTAATTTAAGGAAAAAAAGGAAACCATTACCAGCTTTGGCACTTTTTCTCTTTTGCACTGCCTCTTTTTTGCATTGTGCAACTTTCTCCTTACTCAACAGTTTCTGTTGCTCTTGCACAACAGAGATCACGCCTTGATCTTGTAACTTGCGAGTATTTACCAGCCTATGGAGTTTCTCCATCAGTGGGTACTTTTTATTTGGGTATCTTCTAAGGATCTCTGTCTGCACTTTAGCCATTTCCCTGATTGTTTCCATAGTAAAATGCTCATTTTGGGATGTCTTCGATTCCTTCCCAGTTAGCTGGTTCAGAATGGCCAAAGCCCTTCGGTTGAGCAGCCAGGATGTTGATAACACTCTGAAAAGCGCTATAAGGTTACTGGAAGACTCGGAATCACACGCTTTTGCCAGAAGTTTCAGTAGGACAGCAACCGCTTCATCTTTGATTTTAAGTTGCCTTTTAAAAAGGGAAGGATGATCCAGCATTAACCACTCCACGATTTCTTGCGGAGTTTTTAAGAGGAAATCTGTCATAGCTTTGACTGATGGAGGCTTTCTTTGAGATTCCAATCTGTTAATTGCTTGTTCTGCTTTTTTTCCGCTGTTCCAAGGAAATTCTGCCTTATTCTCGGACCGGTTTTTCACCCGATCACTTTCAATTTCCCCGTTTTGTACCCCGTTCTCTGAAAAGTTGCTATTGCCGTTGATAAATCCATTTTGACTTGTATTTTCCTCTTCCGTCTCATTAGTAATTCCTTCTTTTATTGATTTGTTCTCTCGACCAACGGTTTGGCTCGTTTCATTTCCATTTTCATCTCCATCCTTTGTTTGCTCCAGCCCTTGCTCGGCCGCACCGGGAGGGAAGGTACTCTTGAGAAATTTCTTCCCTTCGATAGTTGTAGCAACAGTTTGTTTTGCTTCCAAGTTTGGAGGTTCTGAGGTTTTCTCGGGCGGCTTCATGTTAACATCGGTAACATCTGTAGATTAAAAATGATACCGAGACATAGTTATTACTCTGTGCAAACTAAGAAAACGATTACAAGATGTGGGAATTAATTGCAGTTTGTTGCACACTTTGCCATGCAGTGTCGGAACAGGCTTTTAACTTAGTCAAAACAGGGTAATTTAGTATTATCAACTGAGTTGATAACGTGAATTGGCAACCGTAAAGTGTTGTTAAGCTGACGTTTCGAGCGTTAGCCCTTCGTCAGAGCGAAGAGCTAATGCTCTTACCCCTTTATTCTCCAAGGATTGAATGGAAATGGTTAGCTTGGGGGCCAAAAAGCAATCAATCGCTAAATTTAAGGAAAAAAAGAAACTATTACCAGCTTTGGCACTTTTTCTCTTTTGCACTGCCTCTTTTTTGCATTGTGCAACTTTCTCCTTACTCAACAGTTTCTGTTGCTCCTGCACAACAGAGATCACGCTTTGATCTTGTAACTTGCGAGTATTTACCAGCCCATGGAGTTTCTCCATCAGTGGGTACTTTTTAGTTGGGTATCTTTTAAGGATCTCTGTCTGCACTTTAGCCATTTCCCTGATTGTTTCCATAGTAAAATGCTCATTTTGGGATGTCTTCGATTTCTTCCCAGTTAGCTGGTTCAGAATGGCCAGAGCCCTTCGGTTGAGTAACCAGGATGATGATAATACTTTAAAAAGCTTCTTCAGGTTGCTGGAAGACTCGGAATCACAAACTTTGGCCAGAAGTTTCAATAGGACAGCAACCGCTTCATCTTTGATTTTAAGTTGTTTTGTAAACAAGGATGAATGATCTCGGATTAACCAATTAATGATTTCTTGTGGAGTTTTTGTGAGGAAACCTGTCATAGTATTGACTGATGGAGGCTTTCTTTGAGATTCCAATCTGTTAATTGCTTGTTTTGCTTTGCTCGAAGGGACTCCTTCCTTAGTCGCGGACACGATTTTCACGTGATCACTTACAATTTCAGTTTCTCTGCTACGTGCCTCGTTTTCCGACAGGTTGTTGTTACCATTGAGAACTGCACTCTGTCTTTCGTTTGCCAGTCTCTTTTCTTTAGGAATTGGTCGTTGTTTCTCTTCACTCTCTATCCTTACAGTTTGGCTTGTTTCGTTTCGACTTTGATTTTCTTTTTGGCTCTGGGCAGTTTCTCGATCCTTTATTCTCTCTAGCCCTTCCTGAGCTGCACGGAGGGGGGAGCTCTCCCCAGCAGCACCTCTTGACCCTGAACGTCTACTCTGCCGATGAGAAGTCCTCCCTCGTTGTCCAAACTCGTCTTCCTTCCGGCTATCTACTATCATCGCATCACCTTGCACATGACTTTGAGCCATCGTAACATCTTTGCTCCCCGAGGAATCAACCGTCTTTGTTCTTCCCTTGACTTTCTGGCTTGGTTGTTTTTTCTTGTCGACAGTATCTTGCTTCTTTGTTACTTCTTTTGCACTACTGCTCTTCTGCCCCTCGGTGGCTGACTGTGAAACACCAGCAATACTACCAGCTTTCTTTAGCGAATGCCTATGTTCTTGCTTTTGAATCCCATCTCGGCTTTCACTGTCTTTTTCTGTCGCTTTACCTGGCAGTCTATTTTGTAACTCGGGAATTTCACCGCTGTCTGCACTTTTGTTTTTTTTGCGTTTTGTTCTTGAACGCCGCCTCTTTGGCGTTTTACGATTCGTGTCTTGTGCCCCTCCTTCTACTGTCGTATTCTGCTGCTCATTGTTCAAGACCGTTGAACTCTTGTCAGCCCCTGATGTGCCTTGTTCTCCTCTACCCTCTGTTCCATCATCTTGCGCATATTTTGAGCCAGGATCGTTTAAGGTCTCCATCAAACTTTTGCCAGCTACTGTGGACCCACCTTTCCTTGTGTCCTCCACCTGCTTTCTTTTGTGACTAAATCTCTGGCTCTGAATAATAGGTTTTTTATCGTGGCCTGTCTTCTCGGACTGCCCATTTGTGGTTTTACCACTCTGGGCATTTTGAAGAGTGCTCATACGTGAGCGAGAGACTTCAGGACTTTGTATATGGTTTCTGGGAAAAAATAAAAAAAATTACCATGACCAGTTTGTCCAGGATTACTTCCATTATTTTGGCCTTTGTGGGGTTGCTCAGGGTCCAAGCCTCTTATTCGCTCGATATGCAGAGAAACAGCGTTATAACGTGTATGATAACACCTTTTTGTGCGACTGTGAATAAATGAAAGCGACCTCACAATAATGAACATTACTTGAGCAGTAGTGAAAATAAGGCCTGAAAAAAATTCAGGCTTGTACGGCATTTGAACCCATGAACTCTGTGATACCGGTGCAGTGCTCTACCAACCGAGCTAACGAGCCAACTGGGAGCTGGTCATTACGTTGGTATCATATAAACCCGTGAATTGTCAAATAAATGACTGTGAATATATGAAAATCATACATGTGAACTGCGGAAAAGACGTGAAAATGAAAGCGATCTTCGCAGTAATGAACACTATTTGAGGGGTAATGTTCATTACTGCGAAGATAGCTTTCATATTCACACCTTTTGGTGTCTTTGATACAGTAAATGAAAAACTGGACACAATAAATAAGTGTAAAATTATGCTGTGTCACATACAGTGCGTTTTAAGTTTACCTTGTCCGTAACAAAACAGTGAAATATTGAAACAACATTGTCGACTCTACTCAGCTTCTTTAACATGTCCCAAACTCAAAGGTAAACGTAAAACTTTTGCTTCAAATGTACATCTGCATCAGAAAGCATGTCCATTGTAACTCAACAAAACTCTCTGCATGCAATTCTCAGTGCAAAATTTAAACAATGGAAATACTGGCCAACTACTGAATTTATTATTCAAATTAGTTTATTTCACTTCAAAACCTCACAGACCTGATCGACTAAAGGTTGAGGTATGCTAATATAGTAGGTAGGATGATTTTCCAAGATCTTGATGCAAACACAGTACTTCGAAATACTGTTGGTTTTTTTTTTGGCAGAAGGAAGAATCGTGTAACTCATAGTATGATAAAACTGCTGCATCTAATAAGTACCCCTAGGTTAAGCACTATTTCAGCAAATTCGGCCACCAAACACCAACTAACTACAGTGAGAGGAGACAAAACATGTCTTTTTTCCTTTATATATAACCAGAAATTTTCGTTGCCACGCTGGTAAGATAATGAGAATTTTAAATTGAAAGTTAAGCTCTGAATTCAAACACTAGTAAATATTCCAGTTAAATATTTTTAGCCATGTTGAAATCAGTCGATAAAAAAAAATTCAGCATTGAGTACAATACTTTACAGAATCAGAAGTCAATAATTGAAAGCCTTGTTACTGCTTTGCAAGAACTAAACAATGAATTCTCAGAATATGCATGTTGACTTCCGGGCCATTTCTGGGAATGTTCCATTTGGGTCTCTATTTATAAACTTTGGGAAACGAGGGCTGTTTGCGGTCTTAAAAGAGATTTTCTTGGAATCAATAACTGATTTCCGGTAGTAATTCTAAGAATACAAATGTCTTAAACCGAGTATAATATATTTTTTATGGCTTTTCCGCGAAGATCCTTCGTAAGGTTTGCTTATAAATAAATTCATTGCGTATAACTTAATACCGGTAAACGCTTTTCAATTCGCGAATACTATTTCAGACTAAACACTCACTTACCAAAGAGTGTGTGGCATCCATGGTCAGGCCTTACATTGCCCTAAGAAGGCAGCGAAAGACAACAAACATCTACGTGCAACAATAGCCAGAAACCTCCCCTCTAACTGACCGACACGAGTGAGAGTATGCATGACAACTAATACACTATACAAACACAACTTTTCGAGGAAAGCAATTTTTACATCCGCCTCTTTTCGCAGAATTCTACGAAATGATTAAGACGTCACTATATGCTCAACATCATTTCAACCTTGGTGTATGTTATCAAATAGCAGTGTTGCTGCTAGTGACCTGTGTTCGGATTTCAAAATCAGTGCAGCAGAAGCAAAACTTGAAGCAATATTCATTACGGTCATTTGTCGTTTCATTTGTGCTATTACCATGCTAGAGTCTTTTGAAAAGCTTCAACATTGATGACCTCATTGTTTCAATTCTTTGAAATTAGCTGCTTGAGAAAAATTAGAGATAAAGCTACCGCTATTTGCTGTTCTAGAATGTCATGCAAAGGCCATAAGCGCCGGAATGTCGTCATTTTAAAGCCAACATTCTAACAACAGTTAACGACGGAGATCTAAGTCGGCGAACGTCTGCCTAACCAAAGAAATATTTGTAAAAATCGTCTAAATAATATCAGCTTGTATCAAAATGTATGAGGTGGTAGAGTTAAATGCAAATATATATATAAGGACTACCCTAACCATGTACACATGCATGGTTGATAAACAAGCGAAATTATACGGACGCCTAGAGAGAACATACTTTCCTGAGACGTTTTTGCTTACCTGGGTAATAATGTTATTATAGTTTCCGTTTAAAGGGCAATAGGTATAAACATTGTGCGTGAATTTGCCGGTAATCTTGAGCGCTTCCCGTTTAAAGAAATCAACAGCTATAAGCTGAAATACCTCTTCGGGCCTAATGAACAAGTTGTATTCATTGCGCATGCTTGCTCGTGTTAGATCACATCTTTTTTAATCAGGATGAATAACACTGAATGTGGTCGGATCTTTGTGTGTTTCGAACTTATGTTCTTCTATGAACTTTTCTAGGATACGCTTATTCCCTTTATTCAGTTTCGACAAAAGAGATCGATCTGGGATTCAACAAACAACAAAATCATCGTTGAAGCCCTAAATATAACGTGTCGCTGTGAGTCCTTAGCAAATCTGAAAATTGGAACTAGGCTGTGAAAGTATTTTGCGCGTTTCAATTTCTAAAAAGTTTTCGGGTCTAGATAAATGCATGACTCTTGTCACTTTCTCGAGGAAATTAACAAGACATAAAGACAGAAGAGAGTCACAAGCAGCATGTATTTATGCTATCTAGAATATCTAAACCCACTTTAGGTGTGTATCCAAAATTTCCATAGTAATCCATATTACAACGTCCTGAGAATATTTATGAACACATCTTATTACACAAAGATATATAAGATTTTGTTACCGTGTTCCACCTAAATCGCCATCTTGCACACTTGCGCAGTCAGTGACTGAGTGAGGGCTGGGACTGACGGCAAGTTTTCGTTCCCAGAGCCACTCGAAGATTTTCTGGTCGCTAATGTGGGTTATGAAGGATGGCTATACTTGTGTAATTATATATCTGTTTGAACGTCCAGCGCTCACCTTCTAACTGCGCTAAAATAAAAGAGATAATTGTGAGTGCAATAAGTAACGTAAACAAGCTATGTACAACAAGAAAAATATTATTTAATGAAGCTGTTCCCAAATGCAGCTGATCAATGTTTCCAGCCAATGCATTAACAGTTATAACCTCAATGAATTCTGCTCAAAAAAGGTATGCCAGAGGTAGCTAAGAAAGATGGGAAATGTTCTTTTAGGATCATCGTATGGAGTGTCTTGAATTTCGTGTTCTTTTACATAATAACGACTTCGGTGTTCTCTTTAAACACTATCATTTATCCATCACTAAATGTTAGACATTTCAAACACTGTATGCTTTGTTTGACAGGAGAGGCCAAGAAGAACCACAAGTTGGACAATAAAAATTATTTCATAAAGGTAAGTTACAACCATTTATAAACACCCTTGGATATACAGACCCTCCCATATTGGATGTCTGACTACAACAATACAGGTTTGCGAATATTTCTTTGATCAGTGTCATTATGGCTGATGGTGATTAAGTGTAGACCTTGCTCTGATTGCTTTGGTTGTCCAAAAAAGGTAGAAGCAAATTATAAAGGTGACGTAATGGCCGAGTCTTGGCCATATACAGAATGCAAAGGAACAAATCTGTAACTTACATCAGACCCCTAACAAAATAACAGTGCTCACAACATTCTAAAAGGGTTTTCAAAAACCAAGTGATCTATCATTTCCAGACTTCTACAGTAAATCATGTGTCACTTATGTAACATGCATAACGAATAACTTATTCAATTGCCTTAATCTGCTGGTAGCTCTTCTTCATTATTAAATATTTTTGAATATGGTTTGTAAGAGGCAAGCTGGATTAAACACACAGATATACATGTTTCAGGCAGTAACAACTTGCATTGTATTGGCAATACCCCTTTACATCCAGTAGCTATTTCCCAACAGTTTTCTATCGAAACTGAAATGATATATCAGGTTCAAGAAAACTGCTGATGACAAACGAAACGTAATCTCCCAATATGTTAATTTTGCAAAAAAAAAAAAAACTTGTTATTTTTAATACTCTGGAATAACTTAAATGCAGAAGGTAACTTGAAATGATAATCACGTTTGATATGACACTCTTCAAGTTTCGTGAAGTGGCATAAAATGGCTGGTACGTCTTCATTCATTACTTTTTAAGCTCTTTCCCAAAAGATTGTCTCAAATGAACTGTTAGTGTTAGAATTTGAAAGGTAGCTCCATGTAGCTGCGATGTGCCAGTTTACGTAAGGTTCAAGTTCCTCGCTGAAAGCCTCGCCTTGCAAATTAAAGCACTAAATAACAATTCTTAAATGACGGCAGTAAGTTAAAAATAACAATGAATGTATCCTTCACTAGAGGCACTACTTACAATAGAACGCAGCTGTAAACAATAAATGAATGAATTGCTGAATAAGAATATTTTGCCACCCCTGGGATTAACTTATTTGGCTGTTTGTTTCTGTATCGTCATAAAATCTTGCAGAATCATTATCCAATCTCAGACGATTAACTAACAATAATGCTTTTGGATTGGAACAAAAAAGTTACGTTAATAAATTAAATGTACAAAATGAAATGTTGAAAATATTATTTGGTTCATGAAATTTTGAAGGAGGAAATGACCTTTCAGTGCATGTCTGGACAAAACCCTTTGCACGTTACCTTTGCCAAAGGAACTAAATGTTTTCAATATTTTTCTATAGAAAATTGTTTCTTAGTTTATGTCAAGGTACCTGCTGAAATGCTTATTATGGAACACAGATGTGGAAAAAAATTATAGGAGATTTATTTTACGATCTTGAATATGTTATTTGTGAAAGGAAATATTTAGTATTCCACATTACTTAAAATTATTGCATAATAATTCATGCGTAATAGTTCTCTGACAGCCTCTTGCAGCAACTGATGATGTTTTAAGTTTCTTACCTGAGAAAATGATAACATCACAGTGTCTGTGGCCTCATGAATTACAAACGGTTTTTCCATCTTCAAAAACATTGGAAGTCCTTCATTCGTCAGACAGAAAGCACCACACTAAAATTCATTGAGTTTCGTACCTCGAGTGACGCAAAACATGAAATACATCTTTCAGTAACCTTTTTAAAACAACCACCGATTAAGATTATTTATGGACCAATCAGCAATGAAAACTTAGAATTCTTAGAAATTATGCAGTTGCTTCCGGTATATTGTTTTCGCGGAAGTATACTGCAAATTGTCCTTCAAATCTCACGCCAAATGTCTCTAAAAAAACCCGATGAAAGCCACAGTTGATGCTCGCTGGTTAGTTCTCTTAATAGTGAACCGTATCAATTGACTGACCTTTTGTAAATTCAAAACAATGTAAAGGGCCAATGAACACCTTTACGACAATTCGTAGAACTTCATAACCAACATCCGCCTCTTTTCTCGGAAAAAAAAAACAAAGATTGTCTATTGTGGTAGACAAAGATTGTGGTGGTTGTGGTAAACAAAGATTGTCTATTGTGGTAAGATGTCTAATTGTTTATTAATTAGTTAAAATGTTTAAGCCAGTGGAGATATTTACGCATGAGGATAGAGCAAAGAGTCCAAATTTACCTTTTTGATGCACAAACGGTAAATTTTGAATTTGAGACAAATCGTCAAACCGCATCTTATTCATTCTATAGAATGCGGACCTCGGCGACTTAAATTCTTTCAGAAGTTCCATCCATAGCAAAGGTTAAAAAAGATCTCTTAGCTGATAGATTTCGCAGACTTTCAACACGCCACAGCGGCACAGAAGAAAAGGATGGTAGAAACTGCAAAAGAGATATCTTTTCAAACCCTGATTTTTAATTTGACATAAACAAGCTTACAGGTTGCATAAAACTGAAGCCGTGAATACAATATAATTTAACTAGGATAAACTAAATACAAACAAACGGCAAAATTCTTACATTGATATCGCCTACATAAACTGTCAAAGAGTGCTTTAATAACAGAAAATTGCGCCTAGCGCAACTCTAGCTTAAACTAAGCTAAGAAGGAAACCGGGTTTTACATAAGGGGAATGCATAACTACGCTCGGTATGCAACCGTACGAAAGTGAAGGTGTAACTGATGACAAAACGATGACAAACTAATCAAAAATATTAACGAGGAAGTATGAGACAACAAAACAAAAATTATTAACTAAATACTAATTCCAAAAATAATTAGAAAGCGATCAGATGTTACACTGCACAGCCTTTTTCTCTTTCTAAAATTATCTATGATAGTTCCACCTGAAGACATGATACATTAATTAAGCTGATTAGATATACTACTTAGGGTAGAAGGTCTGTGTATTACTTATTAAATCAAGTGCAAATGTCTAACATCAAACAATTATGAAAATTATTCACTCCGTCTTACGAAACCAGAGTCGTTAGGATATCACATAAGGAGAAGAGATTTAGAGCCTTAAAAATCAAAGCCAGCCGAAGATTTATTGCTCTCTTTATGGATTTCACTCCCAGTAATCAAATTATGTTCATTCTTGTCAAGCCATGAAATCAAGATTGTTATGGCAATAGTCCACCCAATGTACTGTCGTAAGTTTAACAAGAGAATGAGCATTGTTAAATATAAACACTAATTTTGACCTAACTGAGGCAATGATTGTAAAATCGTACGACCAACGCTCACTGCAGAAGTCATCCCTTCATTCGTCACAACCGGTTCGGGAAAATTACGCCTTGAGGGTAGAGGGGAAGGAACAATGAGCATTGTTCATTAAAAACTAACTGTGACCTTACTGAGTCAATGATGGTAAAATCGTCCGACCAATGCTCACTGCAGAAGTTCTTCCTTCATTTGTAACAACCAAGTCGAGAGAATTACGCCTTGAAGGTACAGGGGAAGGAAGTGGTGTTATTCGGGGAGGCGTCCCACTATTGGAAGAAACAACTACCCCTGCTTTCTTCATGGCCACCATAGTTGTTGCCCTGAATGCCTCAGTAGTGTTGTTTTCAGGATGAAAGAGAATCACGCGAAGTTTTGGAACGTACATGATGCACAGAACAGCATAGCCTGAACTAAGAATTCCTAGACAAAACACGAAATTGCGCGTCGAGCCTGTGCTGTCATAATAGGCGGGAAAAAAACTCAGCCAGAAAATACAAAACGCAAACATGGCGAAACAGATGAATTTTGCTTCGTTGAAATTTTCAGGAAGCTTACGGGCTTTAAAAGCAAAGTAAGTGCATAGCAGGGCAATAATCAAAACGTACGCCAGAATAACAATGTTTAAGAGTTCGTGAGATTCGTCGCAGCTAATTATTTGCCATCCTTCTCTTGAGTTGTCAACCTTAATCATGACATTGGGTGGATCAACAATCAGCCAAATCGTTGTCAGAATAACTGGAACTAAAGTCATTATGACCGCAACGATCACCTGCATCTTATTGCTGATGAGATAGCTGCTTGAAGCGGTCAGCCGAGACCTGGCTTGAAATATGCGCAGGAGTCTGTCTGTCTTTAACAGCATTATGGAAGTACAGAGGGTCAAAGGAATTGCAAAGGAGAATGGAAATGCTGTGCAGCCAGCTACTGTTGGTTTACCAATCGTCACCAACGGTAGAGCGAAAATAGCTACGATGCATCCCAAGTGCACGAACGAGAGCTCTCGATTGGATGCTTTTACCACAGCTGTGTTGCGATACTTGTAAAAAACTGCCAAGACACTGACAGATATAAAAACTCCAATAACAGCGAGTATGGCTGCACTAATCCCTTCAACATCTCCCCAGGAGAGGAAGTCAGATTTCAGTTTCACGCATTTGGTCCTCGGCGCGTTGGAGACGTAACCACTTGGGCATTTCCTACATTTGTCCTGTCCAGCCTTAGGCTTTATAAAATCAGTCTCGCATTCAACGCACTTCCAACAGCATCTCACACTTTCTTTGACCGGATAAAACCCAGCACGACACTCGTCTGAACAAGTTGAGATTGGTTGTTCTGCACTCCAACCATTCCACATGATCTTAGAGTTGTTACTGAGTGAAAGTTTACCATCAGTTCCACTCCAATTACCTATCTCAACAAATTTCATTTCGTTATTGCCAGACCGTTGGAGGTTTTTAATCGCGTATGATCCGTAACGCAGATCCCCTTTTTCATCAAACATGATTTGTGAGCCAGACCTTCCCTCGAAGGACACGTTTTTTAGGAATTTCAGGATGTCATTCGGTGTTATTTCATCAACAGAAAGGCATTTTTCACGTGCATCCAAAAGAAAACTGCCTCTATCCTTGCAATCCAAAATATTTTTCACAGCATGAGCGACTGCGTAAACAGCGTCCATAACATTTGTGTATTTATTCCGGGGCAGTAGATCACCAGTTGGAGGACCAGCCTGTGGGTATTTTGGACAGATTATAGTCATATTTGGATGCTTGGTCTTGTAAACGTACAATTCTCTCTCTCTTACATGGACACGGCTGTAAGTACTGTTCATTAAACCTTCCGTGTCCCAGCTACAGTTAAATTTTTTTGTCCAGTATTCCCACATCCACGGATTATGATCGGTATTGTTTGGATTTAGACTCTTCAGATGTTCTTCATATGCAGTATGCTTTTTCAGCAATGGCAACACTCCAAGCATCCCTCCTACGACGTTTTCATCCAATGATTCCAGCTGCCACGCGTCTCCCCAGGTTTCCGTTCCAATCCAAGTTTTGCCCTTCAACCTTTTACGGGACGCTTCGTTTAAGAACCCTAGCGCATTCGGCCTTTCGCACCATAAAATGATCACTCTAACGCGTGGCGTGCTCTTAAGAGACTTGATAATGCGACGTAGTTCATTTTGGGGCAGCGAGGGATTAAAAATTTCCTCCAGAGCGATGCAGATGTTCTTCTTTTTAAGTTCTGATCGCAAGGAGTCTAGGCCTGCGCGCCCGTAAGCGTTATCAGATGCAACGATAGACACATACGTCCAACCAAACTGTTTCAGCAAATCAGCAAGGGCTTGAGCCTGATACGTATCGGATGGTATCGTCCTAAAGAAAGAATGATACACAGTCTTATCACTGAGAAGAACGCTTGTAGAGGAGTAGCTAATTTGAGGTGTATTGTCTACTCCTAGAAGATTTGCTACGTTAGTGGATATCGGCGATGAGGCCGCTCCAATTACTGCAGATATAAGTGTCTGCTTGTCAGTACATTTGCAATACCGAGTAGAGCAATTCTTGGAGATAATTTTGTCGATAGTCGTATTTCCAGCATCGAGAACAAAGTCGAGGGTAGCTTTCAATGCCACAGGCACATCGTTGCATGAATCTTTAATGTCATAGCCCAAAGTAAAATTCAGTGGGAAGAAGCGGGGATCGTGGTTGATTTCATTAATAGTAAACAACATCGCTTCGACCCAGTTAACTCCGTAAAAATTGATATCGTATTCTTGTTGTGTCCCTTTACCCGTCGGTTGCATAACATGAACAGGAAACAACCCACCAAGAATCAAATCAGCCTCAAGGTTGGAGATCCTTCTCGGATTCTCGCAGTGTTGAACATGGTTAACTCCAGCTGAATGTCCTTTGCTCGAAGTGGTTACCAGAATACAGAAGACAAACAAAAAAAGCTTCATTGTATGCCAAGTATATTTTATCCTGTTACGTCGTTTCTTGTTTTAGGTTGCGCTAGCCACAAGGTAAAACGGCTCTTACGGCACGTCGACTCAGGGAACTTGAGACAGCGATGGCGATTCGTAGCGTGCCTCCAACATAGATGAGCACTATTTCACACAAGCCAAACCAAGAGTTTCAAAATATGCTTCAAGAAAATCGACGATGAGTATGAGTGACGTGAAAAATGATTAAACAAAACTATTGCCTAGGGGCATGAATAATCTCTGCACGTTTTTAACCGGCTCGACTAATAACATCTATTAAAGCCGAAAAGCATTTCACATTGATCCGGCATTTACAGCATCGTAACAAGGAGCAGTTATTCAAATATTTCAAGCGCGAGAAACTGCAAATCAGAAGTTCCCAATGTACAGTTTATTTGCAGATTCTATTTGAACTGCCTTCAAACACGACTCTACATCACTTCATATGAATATCATTTGTAATTTTTTTTTAATAACAAGGACAGTAAAAAAGATTCACTCCTAAGCTTCTTGTTCTTGTTTAATTACCTTCCGGGTGTGTGATTTTTTTCTCCTTTTTTCTAGATTCAAAGTGTAAATTCTGAGGTCCAGTTGGGAAATATTAAGAAACGGATATAAGAGCTCCTGCGTCATTAAGAACAAATACAGCCCTGCGAGAAAGTTGGCCTGTTTGAATAAACGCGCATGGAAATGTTCTCCTCACCAATTGGAAACAAGAAAACGAGTTTTCATGTTTGTTTTCTTGTCATGCGAGGCGGGATGTCGTATGAATTACTCATTCCCTAAGGCCTTTTGAATCAAATGAAGGGGAAAAACATCGTGCAAGAGAAAAGTTTTGTGTCTTGTTGGATAGAATCCTTGCGATTTGTTTCACTAAGTGAGTAGAGGGCAGCACGATTAGATTCGTGACGGTTCGCTAAAATGTCAGTGGGAGACAGCGATGCTATTAGTGCCTTTGACAATGGAACCTAATCCCTATGCAAATTGCCCTGAAGCTTTAATAGCTTGTCCGGTGTTAATCTTTTGTTGTTAGGTTCCGAACGTGTCGAAAGTAACATTTACCTTGATGACTTGAGCAGGTGATCAGTTTGATAATATGAACCCGCTTACTTAGCGCTTTATCTTACGCGATAATGCAGACATGATAGGAATTAACCGTGTAAGCACTGAGATCTTTTTGACATCAAATGCTAATGCAAGTTGTATTGCATATTCATGTTGCAATGTAAAATTTCAATTTATCATCATTAGTTACCTCTCTCCAAAGGTTCACGAAAATTGAAATGAATGAAAATGTAGAAATGATTAAAATAATTAAGTGTATATAGCAAAACAAATCCAGGAGAAGTACAGCTCTTTCTCCATTTTTCACTCATTTTGAAAGCACATCACGTGAGTTTTGTTGTTCCTCGTTTGCCCTCGTTTTTGAGAATGTGTTGAAAGACAATCCTCTATCTCTTTGGTTCGACCCTTTTTGCACCACCTTTCCGTCGTACTTTTTAATAACATAAGGATAACAGAGCCTTCAGGAAAATGACAGGTCATTTCCACTCAAAGTCTTCGTCAAATTAACATATAATTCAAGTATTCCTTCATGTATAACAATACACTAACAAAACAAAACAGATATCAACATTTCCTATATTCGTTTGAAGGTTATTATATAATTCAACACAAAAGTGATGTGACTTCTGTGTATTTTACCAAGAGATCCTTGATATTGTGAACTTCATAAAAGGAATTCCCAAAAAATTGAAAACTGTTAAGGCAAACAATAACTTACTCCCACATTATCTTAAAAGTAGTTAAAAATCCAAAAGGGAGTCAAAAACGCGGATCATTGGCTGTTTTCATTGATAATTTGACGTAGTTTCGGTTGCTGCTGTAATCCTTCCTTACCTAAATTAAATGAAAAGCAGCTTCTTTACTGAAAATAGAATTTACATCACGGTTGGTGTAATTTGAAGAGTTTGTCCTATTCACAATGGTCACTATTAGCTATCCGTATAAATCTTCCTTATCCTCAGTCATGGCTTTTCTCATTTAGTTTAATGGCTTTTCTCATTTAGTTAAATATCGCCTCTTTTCGGTTTTTCTATCTTACTCCGCAAATATTTTGTGGTCTCGTTCAAGATGTAGCTAGGTTTGCAGAGGCAAAAAAGTAAAAAATCGTAAAACATTTCATACTGTAGCCTCTATAAATTTAAATGAATAAGTTTCCTTGAGATTCTTAGAACTCTTAGGTTTCTATTCTTGTTTAGAGAAGATATGTGTTCAGTGATCGAGTTAACCCAGTGACGTTGTAAACTACTGCAAAAACCAACGATATTCTGTAATAAAGTTTTGCAAAGTAGGCTACACTGGAGTTTTTTCCACCAAAGAAGTAAACCTCTGGTCAGTTCTATGTTCAATCATTTTATGTTAACTTTCTGTCACCTGTTTACATTCAACCTTGCGTATGATTCTGGCGCACTTTTCTTTACCCGTTAGCCCCTTGGAGTGACTAGCATCTAATTTCTCCTTACTATATCACCCCTGAATCAATCATAAAAGTCGTGAGGATAGACGAGATGATCACCAACCAAAGAAGCTCTTGATTGTGAAACAAATTCTCCTTGTCAGCCTCTTTGGAAATGTATGGAGAACAGTATAGAGAATATACATACTGATGTTAGGGTGTAAAGGGTAAAGTTTTTTCGAACAAATCGAAAACACTGCTTAAGAGAGCTCAGGTATCACATCTCATTGAGCTTAAACACTGGATTGTACAGGAACAACTTTTGGCTTACTGTACAAAAAGAATCTGCCAGAGCCTTTTTTGTACTGTACCCAGAATGCACCATTGACAAAAACAACTAGCCATGAACAATTGGAAATTAATGCTGTGTGGAAGATCGTTTAATCCACGTTTATCAGTAACATCAACATGTACATAATAATATTTGCAATACTAAATATAGATACTGCATAAATAGGCACACTGCCTCGTAAAACATTTAATATTAGGTAAACAATACAATTCAAAATGCTAGCATCCTTACTGAGTTGCAATACCTCACCTCAGAATAATGTTGCTGTATATCTAAATCGGTTCATAAGACTTGACATTAAATATGGATTATAACCATAATAAATAAATTTGATTATAGCTATCTGAGTTTCTATATCAACTAACAAGAAAATTTGTTCTTCATCATTAAAAAAGTGATGGGTCCCACCACAGTAGATCAATTGACTACTATTATATTACACCTGTGAGAGCCACTACTCACAGAGCTTATTGAATTGGCATACCCTGTGGAATCTAAATTATACATCATGTCCTCATGATGATGGTTCATGATAAATGAAGTCCTAATTGCCTTCTTAAGTGATCCAAAGCTTTTACTTTCTCGTAATTTATTACTAATTTGGATTTTAAAAACACTTTGCCATGTTTTAAAAATTTTTGTCATGGTACCAGATTGTGGTACCACATAAAATTCTACAATTAATCCGAGGAAAGTTAAACTCCAAGGGTTTGGCTACATTAACCTTTTCATCTAACATACCCTCTTTTTGACAGTGTAGTGTTTCATTTACATAAAAGAATATTGTAATATCTTATATTGATAACTCCTGGTGCTTGGAAGAAAAACAAGCAACAACACTCATTATTATAATGACAACCTTAAATTATTAGTGATTGATTAGAACATCTTCAATTTCATATCAAAATTCCTGAGCAATTCCTTTGATAGCCATAAATAGCACAGTACTTTCTTTATAATTAATGAAGCATTAGTATTAATTAATAATAAATTAACATCAATTTGTCATTGCTGGTTATTTTCTTGTCTTTGTATTCTGTTCACCTAACAGAGTCAAACATTGCCAGACTTTGCTTTATTGACTCATCCTGAAAAGTCAATCAATAATAATTATCAAATATTAATAAATGAAATCCATCTGATGAGTTTTAGAAATTTGGAAGATTTCAGCCTGTTGCTTTCAAAGTGTCCCATAGGGAGACCAATGCACAGAATGATTAACTATGTTGACTCAGACACATTGTTTGTTAACAGATATTGCTGAGTATTTTTACAAGTTGTGCCATATTTTTAGGAGCCCATAGGGTGGGTCAAAATATTAACAAAGAACAAAAATAATCAGCCCTACTTCACACCAAAAATGTCTGATAAGTTATTTATTATCCAAATGCTTTATTTCATGCACATTTCTTAAAACATGAGAAAAGCCAGGCAGATTAAAGAAGCCTAGCATGTGTAGCTGAAAGGTTGACAAGTGTTTTTACAGTACAAAATAACCAACTGTACAATATTGCAGGATATCTGTACTAGATTTGTGCATTATTTGTACTCTCCTCTGTGCAGTTGGATGATAAGGAAAAATTATCCTACTTATATATTCCACTTTAACTATTAGTTATAAATTTCAAAAATCATAAGTATATGAATCAAAGGGTAATAAGTTTCTAAAGAAACTGATATGCTGCCTCAGTGAGGGGTAGTACAAGTTGCTGTAATTTGGTTCTATCAACTGAGTTGATGGTGTAAATTGGCCATTGTAAAGATCTTCTATAGCTGAAGTATCAACCATTAGCCCTTACCTTTCTTTCTAATGAACGGTCAATGTTTGAAATGTCAGCTTTAGTAACTCCTAACAGTGGCCAACTTACATTATCAACTCAGTTGATAAAACCAAAGTTTATGAATCAGAAACAGCTGACAACATCTTGTGCCATATGACTGGTTGATCATACACAGCTGTACAATGTACTGTTACCAACAAGTACATGTAAAATAAGTTCTAGGATAAGAAGTTATAGGAAGAAAGGAGCCTCACTTTGATGAAGACCCCACAATTCCTTCCCCACTAGATACTGCATTATATATGCATATAGACATGTCTTTATCATTCAAAGGGCATATGTCCATACCTTTTCACAACCTTGTAAAAATTCCTCTTCTGATATAACACCATCTTGATTCTTGTCCATTAGCTAGAGGAAATATTAAGAAAGTACATGTAGTACTAAATATTACACCAAACTACAATGGATTCGGGGTTTAGGTAATACTAAGTCCCAGAATCAAGAAATCAGACCAGTTGACAATCTTTAGTTAACTGATTTTGTTTAATACAATGTATATATATTTAGTTTCTAATCAAAATGACCACCCCTTCATTTACTCCCAATTGCTCAGTCATATTTAGAGTTTAGACCTTATTCGTATACAAATTCTTTGTTCAATTTTTGAATAAATTTTTTTTCTGTCACATAAATTTCAATAAGATTGTATGAAGCAAAGTGTAAGCTCCTATATGCCCACCCAGATGCTGTTGTAGCATAACACCTTCATGATTATCATTGGTAACATGTACCTCAGGTTTCAGGTTATGGGTAGGGCCCCATTCTAGCAGACATTTATAATGCCAACCATAGCCTTTAGTTTTAAATGACACATACACACAGTATAACTTGCTAAAACTATGTATGCTCATTTCCCACCATAAATAGTCTCTCCACTTGTTCATCAACACCCATCTCAGCACCTGTAGGCAGTGCGTCAATACCCATCATACAGTGCACTGAATGAACCACAGTAGCCATTTCCTATAATAACAATCATTATAGACCAAATGTTTATACCTTTATGAAAAAAATTAAATTCATTTTGCTGACAGTGAGGCAAAAGCCCTCCCTTTCCCCTTCTCAAATGTTTTTATGTGCATGTACATGTTTTACATCCTTAAAAAAAAAAAGTGTCTTTGATGTACAAATTTAAATAAGTACAACTTCACAATATAAGATTGACATGAAGATGGACTTCTATGCAAGAATTGGAAACAAAAAAAATATGAGTACTGGGAAAAACCTCAAAAAATTACATGCATAGTCAGAAAAGACTCGTTTTCTGGATTCTACCACTTTAAAAGTATTTAAGTTGAGTACAATGCATGTGCATGAACATAATCAACACTGGTGGTAGAATTTTGATCATACATGTTTGTATGTTTTTAAAAAATGTGTATACTAAATAAATAAAAGATTTTATGCATTTGTTTAAACCAACCTCTCTTGTTATGAACCCATCACCATCGAGATCATACAACTGGAATGCCCATCTCATTTTTTCCTCCCTACTGCCATAAAGTGACAATGACAGGCCAGTAACAAAGTCCTAGGAAATTAACAACAGCTGTCTTAACCCTTTCACTCCAAGACAAAATTTCTCCTCACAATATCAATACAATATCAAGCAGACAACTGATGAGAATGATGAGAAATATTAATTAGGGGATTATTAGTTGATCCAACACCAAATTCTCCAAACTAACATCACAAGAACTATATGGCAGACAGTAAGGAGAACCATTAATGAGATCTTGGGAGTTAAAGGGTTAAATAAGAATTTTCATCAAGCATCTTCTGACTATGACCACAGTGACTACTGCATTTGACAGTTACCACTTCTTGAAATGATAATAAGAATAAGTTCGCTACACTCATGAATAAATAATACATATTATAATTCAAAATAATAAAATAATATGCAGTAATTAGTGACATTAACACTGAACAAGCAGGAACAACCAATCTTACACATTTTAAAGTTCAACTGTGTTTTGTGCATTTGCTTGAATTGTAATCTTAATTTTACAAAAGGTTTCCACTTACAGTGAAACTCCTAAGTGAAAGAGGAATAATTTAGTGAAATAAAATAAATAAAAATCAATAAAATTGAGATCAAGAGGAGTGCAGCACAGCCATACACTTGTCTCACTTCTCTTGATCTCATTTTTATTGACATTACTAAACTATTCCCCTTTTACCTAAGAGTTTCACTAAGTGTGACATAGTCATACTCTTGTCTCACTATATAACACCTCACTTATGTTATTGTTTTAGAAAAGTTCCTGTATGTTTATTGTCATGACAATAAAATTGCAAAATAATATGAGTTTATATCAGCTTTTAGTACACACCAGACAAGTTAATATTACTTTTGCATGTGTTGATTTGCTAGTTTGGAGGTGACTAGCAAGTATTATACACCTCTGCTCAGACAATGAGGCAAAATTACACATAAAGAGTTTAATTTCTGATCATTTTTCAGTATATTAAAAGGAATAAACTTAGATTTTGGTATCTGTGTGGCATACATGTACATGTATATGAATAAAAATATTCACTGTAATGTCAATGAGAGCATTGGATATTTACCTCCCTGCTTTATAGATAAATGTACATATACAGGTGTATGTTTAAAAATGTGGTGCCTGTACAAAAATCAGTTACCTCAAAAGAGACTTTTCCATCCCTATCATGGTCAAACACATTGAAGACATGGTTTGCATAAAGACTTGAATCTAAAGAGAAAACAGATATTGAGCCAAGTGTACAACAGTATTGACAATTAGGAGTAGGTTGAACACTGTATGTGAAATTGTACTCTGTATATCGCAGTATAGACAGACAGACGCCTTAATCTAATTTTTAGGTTCAAGGTGGTCTTTTCAGGTGCTTGAAAGCAACCTGCTTTTCTTCTTGAATGATTAATTACTTAATGGTTATTTATATAAACTACTATACCTCCATATGGGAAAAACTGGGCATAAATTTTCTTAAATGTATCTCTGTCAACTGTGCCATTGGGACATTCCTGAAAAATGAGTGTAAATCAATTACAGTTACAATGTTTCAAAATACTCAGTGGTCTAAAAAATGCTACTTATGACTACACTTATCTCTGCTCTGTTGTAAACATGCACAATGCAGAAGGAACAGATAAAATGAACAAGGTTTTCAACTATAAAAGGTAATGCTTCCCCCTTATTCTTGAGCCTTATTAGCTTGGTGCTTAGAAACAAATCAGAGCACAGTAATTGAAAACAGTAATCCATCAGCTCATATACTTCCACCCAGAGTATAGGAGAGGACATCTAAGTAAGCCAATGAATCAGGTATTCACATTACAATCAAATTAACAGCCATATGCATGTTCATGTAAAGCCACTAACATTTTTAAATCCTCTGTACATCCTTTGTAATTCCTGTCTGGTGAATTTTGTATTTGCCATCAGCTCTTCAATTCCCTCCACTCGTACTCCAAAATGTAAACAGGCATCTCTACTTTCATTGTCTATATGAAAGAAAATGAAGACAGAGTTTGTAAACAGTCTAGCAAAGACCAACATTAGAAGGGACAAGAATAAGCCAGCAACTGGTCCAGATAAATGTGGTCATAACAAGTATTAAAACAAGTATCATATATCTTCAATGCTGTACTTTAACTATTGCTGAAGCCATTCCCCATCATGATTTCACTGGCCAAGACATGGATGTCTCTAAAATGCATTTGTATCATATCCATCTACATGGACACATAAATCTAAATGTATGAGTAAATAAATATAAAATGTAAAATATCATATAAAATATTTTGTGAGTAGTATTTGTTTTCAGTTAGCAATTACTGCATGTACATAAATATGCGCATGCATAAGTACATAGTTACACATTTCTATCAATAATTAATACTATTGTTATGTTCCTGTCTGTAATAAAATCTTAAAGCCACTTTTAGTTTGAGGAAGCTGGATCAATATTTAGACAAAAAAAAAAAAGAAGAAGACAAACCATCAAAAGTCATCTGATGGTTGTACATATACTAAATAAATTTTAAGGAATGACTGTATGTTTCTAATGGAAGATTGCAAACAAAGAGGCAAAAAAGCAAAGGGAAAATAGCGTACTGAATTATAAAAAAATCATGTTTTCATATTTAATTACCTACATAACAAGCGAAAATTTAGACCAATAGCCTTGCACATGTATAAATGAACATTATTTCGTTTTAGGGATGTAAACCTGCTCAAAGATTACATTGATTAGTAATTTTTAGAGTCCTCTGTGTTGTTGAATTCTAATCTTAGGAATAGAATAAAATATAGAACACATATAAATGCACTCATCCTAGTGAATAATCCAACCACAAGTGATTTTCAAATAAGGCAGCAGCCAGTGACAACATGTGGTTTGAATCAAATAAGCCTAAAATGCAACTTTAAAATGTCAACACATTTGCCTTCTAACATGCTCTGACATATGTTATGTTGCTATGTATAAAGTAATGTATATGAAAACCAAAAATTTCCCCGAGTCCTTGTACTGAATATAATCAAGATTAAATTAAAACTATACAGATTTGATTACAGATATGATCACATTATACATCAGAGACAACTCTTCATTTCATCACAGAACTAATGCAGATTCATAATGTGTACATGCACAATAGAAGTTCATTAATAATTCAACACAAGGGGGAATCATGATTATTCAAACCTGCTGAGGAAGAGGACGATGTTTTGAATTATTATAAGATTGAAAGTATTGGTGGTAGGATTTCAGGGTTTGACCAGAGAGAAAGGAAAGTTTTGCTTTGAAATAAAAACAGGATTTTATGTACCTGTTCCTGGTATTCATATGAAAATGAAGACAATAAAATTAAAACAAGGAACTGACTTTCCACTCTATTGAACATGAGTGAATGTATTTTGATCTGAAGATAAAGATAGTTAGCCAATTACATTTAAAACTACCCATAATATCAATAAATAAACACCATTTTACACAGGAGTGTAAGCAATTTATTGATGTTCAAACTCACATGTAGGAAATATTCACTACCCTGTTGCAGGAAGAGGGTGATATGAGTAAGACTAGGTAAGGCCATTATCACAAGTAAATTGTTTCTGCCAGACTCTCTCAGTCATTCACGTTAACATATCAAACCTGCCCAAGACAGCTAAGAAAGCTTCAAAGAGCATACAAAACAGACTTTGTTACTAAAGCACAGAAATGGAATGAAAGACTGGATGTTGAGCAAAGATATTTTCACCATTTGACATGTGATTTGCCAGAAATGCATTGTATAAAAAGTTGTTCCCACATGTATGATAGCAGGAAAAAAAATACCATTTTCCATTTCATCTTTGTGGGATATAATCATTGTCTAGGATTACAATGGGCAGATAAAAAAATACTATAATGAATATTGTGCTCTCAAAACATGGCTTATCTTGCTGCCAAATGACTGCATATTAAGATCTAGTTCAGAATATCAGACAGTACTGGCAAGCCAGATAATTTGTTGCAAAAAATGCATGTAAACAACAAGCACCCGACATAAAATTATCATCTACCACAACATATAGGGCATATGAAGCAATTGTTGTCACAAAAGGTTATCAATTATTTTTTTAAATTGTACTTGGTCTGTAAAATTCCCAAACCAATAGAATGTTTTCCATTGTCAAAGGTTACATCAATAGGTCTACAGCAAAGGAAAATCACAATCGAGCAGGTTAAATAATTTTTAAACAAAGTGAAAATTTTCACCACATATAATATAGAAGTCAACAATATTTCCACACAGCCTCATACTCATTATACATGCAGTTCTTGGATAAAGAAAACAATTGGTTGCTTTTGGAACGACAGCTTTGTTTTAGTACGGCGCGAGGTTATACGGAAATCTTTCTCAGAAGTCTTGAACAGTGTGTGTAAATCTGCAGTCAGAACTGAACACAAACATGATATGTTCGACTTTCAGTAGGTTAACGTTAAATATAGTTGGAGAGAGAATACTGGTGCATGTATAACATACATGTTCCATACAAAATGTCTCCTGAACATGTAACTATAAACAAAACAAAGATGAATCGAATACATTTTGAATCGCAAAAAGAAAGAGCTACTGTAGAACATAAGACTAAAGTAAATTTACGATACAACATGTCTCCCCAACGTGTAAATGTAAAGAAGATAAATTAAATTATCAAACACTATGTACATGAACTAACTTACTAGACAAATGTATAAACTTGCTGTGCAAAAAAAAATTTGATTATTGGTCAAATTCCCACAGATGCACCCCAGTTATATTGCATTTAATTTAGTAAGCGTATAAATCACAGCCCTTGACAAACCTTGGGACTTTCATTGGTTATTTACGGGAAAACAAGCTCAACTTCTTACCTGTAGACGACCCAAGATCCGATTTCGTGTCCAATCCTCTCTTTCCACCTTTTCGCCGAATGCCTGAAACAAGACGAAAAGTCAGCAGATCGGCCACGGCAATCTCAGAAATTTGCAAAACAGTGTGAGAAATGCTTACTTAAGAGTCTGCTTGTTTTTCCTAAGTCCTGACCCATTACTTAAAAAATCCGTAGAAGGTAAAATCCCGCAGAATATCTCGCAGAACGTAACGAAATCAGCAGGTGAAGAATAACAAGAACTTGTGCGCATGACACTTTTCTGTTTTGGAAAAGACCGCTGTAAATGACTGTAGGTTTCATCACCCCCAGACCTCTTTCGCCATTCGTTCCCTCTTCTTTCTTTGCCTTTAGTCCACCTATACCCGTAGTCTATTAATGCATTCGTGATTGTCAAACCAGCTTGAGCTGCCTTTCTACTCACCGTTGACGACTTGCTTGAAGTGCGCAAACTTGGACAGACGTTCATCATGGGGAAATTCGCATTCCTCGTCGCCTAAATTATTTTTGCAGCTTGACTCAGGACTCTTTCCCTCCAGCATTTGATCTTTCTCTAAGTGAAGTGACGAACTATGTTTGGAAACTAAAGAGAGGACGCAAAAAAAATTGAGGCGAGAAGTGACACGTGCACACGTAGTCTACTATCGGTTGCTTGCAATTGACTAGAATTTCTTTTAAATATACAAGTTTTGAATCGCCCCATTTACACTGTAAGCCACGCAAGGTAATACGAAGTCCAGAGGATTATTAGTTTTCCCGAACTAGTATTCTGGAGGAGTGAAATCCGGAATTTAGTAACGTTCTCAGACGTGTAATTTGAAAAGTGCACGGTTCAACAGCCTGAAAAATCAATTTCCTCGAATGGCTTGTCGATAGCTATGCCTTACTTCACGATTATAGATCAAGGTAGCTTAACGGGCAATAGAGACAGAGAGCTTGTTGCGATACGATCATGAGTGATTTGCACTCACTCAGATAGAGTTTTCAGAGAGTACTGAGATAGCTTGACCTTCCGTGAAAACTCATCGATGTGTTCTCTTCACTCCCAGCTCTGGAAAAAAATTCTTCCCTTCTCCGGCAAGACAAATAATGACTGCGGAAAATTATCCGAGCAAATGAAGAGCCGTTATTGTTAAATTGTTGTTCATTTTTACCATTCTTCAAGCGACGATAGAAATTTGTCGGCCACGAGTTGTTCTTGTCCTTGGGTTCCTTCAGAACTTGGTGGCGCGTACTCGCTCGAATGGCAAAGGAAGTTTTTCACTAATTTTTAAATGCACCGCCGCAGGGCAATTTCTGGATGCTTCTGAAGCTGTTCGCGTTCATGACGCTTTGAATAGACAATAGGTATTGCCATATGTCAATGCTGTTTGAATAGTATTGTATACAATACAAGAAAAATATACTTCTTTATCTTATCTTCATCTTTTTTTTTCCATTCACTGATGCCACATCAAAGTTTCTTTCAGAACTCAGCTGGATGAAGGTAGCTGTGTTCACCTTGTCATCCACGATGTTTTCCAAAATTAGTGAATCACAGAGTCTATCAAGATTTCTCGAATAACATTAGGTTTGTTAATCGTTTATCAGTTGAAGACTATTTCACTCGTTCAGTATCTGACTAAAACGAAATTTCTGATAGTCTCTAACCTAAAAGCGTTGATGTCAAGAAAAATTTAAGAAATACCGTTAGTCAGCAAGACAGACGTAGCTTTTACAGCAATTTCAAATTTCAACCTCAAGCGCTGACTATCTAATTGAAGAGGTGTCTCAAGTTGTAAACAACTCAGCTCAACTCAGCCTCACGGAATTTTATAAAACCAATTATAAATGAGAAGTTATGAAAGAAATCTTGTATGATAATCACATCACTTCAATTGGACGATGTTCGTTTACGAGGTTTGTATTTGCATACGGGTGAATCAATATTCAGCATCGCTTTCCTTTTCTCACTTCTTCAATACGAGGATCTTTAAATATGACACTGAAGTTGCAAAATAAATTAAAAATGAACTTTTTGCTAGCAGAGGTAAAAGCCCTTCAGTTTCGAAAGAAGATGCCAAGCAGATACGAAGACACAAAGGAGAAAACACATGACACCATCGAACTTCTTCAGGCGCCCTTCTCAGGGTACTCACTCGACAATTAGACAACTGTCAAGAATCATACATTCAAAATATGCTACCATTGAATTTAAGCCTCAGAGTGATTATGTCAAAACAAATTATATTTAAGTGCATCCATTTTAAATATGAACGAAGGCCGGCTATTCTTTTTACATTTTCTGTCCACGAAATGTCGTTTTCCGCAGATCGAAGCAGAGCAAATTTAAGTGTAATATCGTGTGTCGTGACTGTAAACATACATACGAGATCTTTGAAAATCGCTCGGCAGCCATGGTAGAGTGGACAAACTTTGCTCGCGGCAATTGATTTGCACTTCAAGGAATCTTGTAGAACCTACCTTGAAACATTGTTTTGTTTGAACTCTCAGCGCCGCCCATTCCGTCCCATGATGTTGAGATGGATGCGTGGCTCATAACTATCTTTCAGGTCCTATTAATGTTTCCTTGCTTTATTTCATCCTGGCTGCATTCTCTTTAAGAAATGAATAAATAATTGATGACCCCAAGAGCAGGTACACACAAGTAGATTTTAACATAATTATCATGATGCACTACTATGGCAACTGTCAGTCCCAATAACAACCCCGGGTTCTCAAAGAGTTCTATAACAATTGACAAGGTTCCTGCTGTGGGCAGTATCGCATTAAAATCCCAAAAGCATTGTGCAAGACTAGTTCACAACAGTAGGTGAATAACACCGCTTTTGTGATTAAATCTCTATCACCTTTATTAAACTTCAAAAAGGGCTTTCAGCATCGTCCACTATTCTAAAAATACATCCTCTTTGACTGAGTACTTTTTCCATCAAAATATTTGAAAACAATTATAAAAATTGGATGTTGGAGTGAATTTATACCATAACCTTGATAAGAGTTGAACGCATAAGTAAGAAAGTGCTTTCCAACCGGTTGAGTAAAATGTTTAGGCTTGCATCGTGATTTTCAGCAGCGTATATGTTCATACTCAACGTAGTTAGTATGGCTGCGAGGATGTGCTATTCCGTGGATCAAGTGTGGCCGAATGACCGAAATTATACTTTAGAAAGTCAAAAAATCGTGGCAACCTCAACCTTAACTTATCATCGCACTTTACGGCTCTACTGCGGTTAGTCATTTGTTCCAAGAGACCATAAAATTATCTCTTAGTTGCTTCCATTTGCAGTTTGTGGGAGGTGGACATCCCTAATGCACCAAGAAGAATCCGACGAGTGTCACTTAAGTCACAAGGCATGGTGTGACCACCTTGCATAGATTGACTTCAAGAGCATTTTCAAATTTTATTGTGAATAGTAAACCTCAGATAACAGTATAATGCTGTAGACATTCTTTTTATTCCCATAAGTTACATGGAATGGGTGGTACATTTGCATTTTCACTGTATTAGTATCAACGTTTGTTGAATAAATAAATAAATCCTCTCCTTGTGCCATAGCTTAATTGTCATAATTTTAAAAACTATAGTAATTGATTAAATACATAGCTGCTATGAATTAATTTCAAGCTCACAGAGCGCAATGAAAATTAATAACCTGAATTTAACTTTTCGTAAAACGATGAAGTTGTCCGGGCAGCAATTCTCATCTTATGAACTATCTTTTAATTTCTTAAAATCTATGAACATTTCATTCGACCATATTTCGAGGTCACTTAAAACACATTCCTTGAGATGGCATGCGACAGAGCTGAGGGACTGAGACTGAGGCCTTGAATTGCGATTGGATGGGATGGCAGCTGTGGTGCCAAGTGTAGGAAGGCCCTTGAGTTGCCGATCCTGGAAAAGAGACAAAATTATAAAATGGAATGAGATGTAATCCACTTTGTCTCGTGAACTGCAAGAGCCGATGAAGAAAACAAAAAGATATATCATATGTTTCTTAAAGGATACACCTTAAGTTATCTTTTCATAACTTGTCTATACTATGCAGTTTTTGGAGAGGTAAAGTAACTGAGATACAGTATGAAATGTAAGGAGAAAAATTATTAACAACTTACGAGATTGACTGCTCTTGTAATCAAGGGTTTGATGAGTTTCAGTTCTTTTTTCAACTTCGTCAAATATGTTGGAGCAGTCGATGCTTTCTGAACTCGTAATAATTCAACTATGGAATGCGTGAGCTGGTATCCATAGCCAATCACAACTCTTCGGTAAAATTCCAATATGTTACTTCTCTAAAAAGATACAAACGAAAAAAATTAAGTAACCTGCTTAATCTTACAGAACTTACACCTCTTAGGAGATCGTGTGGCGAAATAAGGAGAACTGTTGTAAAATGTTTCAAAATACCTGAGTGTATCGTAATACTAAGTACCGAGTAATATTAAAAAGAAACCCTCAAATTTTACGTTTAAAGGAATGTACGACGAAGCACAATCTGTGAAATGAGGGCATTGCAAAACAATAATATCTTCATTAACTTAGGATATAGCGGCTTACCGACTCATTAGCAAAGTTGGATGTAGTGAGGTTCATATCTGCCATTATTGTAGCAGTCAGGGAAGTACATGCTGGGTTACAGTAATCCGAAATGTTATAATCAGATTTCTGCAACAAAAAGGTAAATGATAGGTTTAAATTTTTAAAAAGTTTTCAGTTCCTTGAGAATTTGAGATCCTAGGAAAACCTACATCAAAACAAAAGGATATAGGTCTATTTAGTTTGTACTGTTTGAGGGACTGAAATTCACTAAACGGAAGTTTACGAAAGGGAAAACAAGATGAATGAAAATGTCGAGCTTTTTAGGGTGAAAATGTAAAGCTAATGAAAATTAATTTTAAATTTTCGGGTTGTTGAGTTGCTCACAAACAGGGTATTTTCAAACACGATAGGCCACGTTAAGCCACAACATGGTACCTAGTTGACTTAAAATATCAGAATTATCACTATAGAAAGCGCAGATTGAAGAAGAGCGTTACACTAAGGCTTAGGTTTGATACTATAGTCTCAAAAAAAAAGAGAAAAATGTTAAAACTTCCGTTGACTTGGTTTCAAAAACTCCAGGTTCATAAATGTCACTAATACAAATTTATCCTGCAATTGCCTAAAGAATGAAAAAGTATCGTACAACTTACCATAAAGCTAGCAGCATGAGAAGTCAAGTTAGTGAGAGAATACGCCGAACGGGACAGTCGATCGATTGACTGATGGAGGTGGCATGATGCCGAACTACAGGCGTCCTCGCCTTGAATTTTGTGTGATAACAGCAAAAGCAGAAGGATTCCATAAAAAGGAAAAAATGCTCGTGTTCCTAGAGTATAATGCATTGATGATTTAGTATATAAACATGAAAAAAGAAAAAAAATCAGAGGTTTGCCCTGGACAAAAAGTACAATCAGCACTCTTGAAATTCTTGTGGACAAAATTAAAAGAAAATTAATTCTCATTCCTTATTGCTTACAATTCAATACAGAAAAAAAGTTTCAAATGCATTGGATGGAAAACGTCTTTCACTGAATAGTCCCTTTCACGACACTTTCGACAAATGATGGAGCAGATGATGTTCCACTTACCTATCATCATGATAATGTTGTTCTTCTCTTTGTGACTTGAAGACTGTTTTGCACTTAACTTTGAGTTGAAAATGCTGGATCGTCCAAGTGTTCATCCTTATATACTTATCTAAAGGTTCCTGCTTTGTCAGCTCAGAGGCTAATTTAGACATTTTCTTCCCCATTTTAGTAGACAACGTTTTTGCTACGTAAACGTAGCCCAACCATCCGGTGAGTAAATCTAATTTGAGTTTATTCGGTTTCAGTCAGAAGAGCAGGTGGCCAAACCGTGAATGGAGTCCCTTCAATTTCTCATTCCAGCATTTTCAATTTTCATCAAACCTCTCAAACGTTTCATTTATTTATAGTTTATGTTCAGCACGTATCAAGAAGCCATCAAAGTGAATTTCATAGAATACATACGGGTTCCAACACCCTCACTGTTCACATTCGTAGAGTCTGTATTCTTGTTCTTAACATCAGGTCAATCTTTTTGACTCTTCAAATTGCTTTTAATAAGTCATTAACTATTGATGAAGTTGTGTCTCAAAATACATCTCCAGCTGGTAAATCAGTCTTAGTCTGTCCGCTGTTGGCATTTCAGGCGGGGTTCTTCCGATTACAGTGAGTTCAACAAAAGACTAATTACTCTTCCCATCAGGCTTGATTCATTGGTGGCACAATCATGACTGCAGACCTTACACGTATTTTGAGAGAAGTAGAGTTATCTTTACACTAAACAAGAAGAAATATTAAATAGTATAAAGGCAAAGGAGATAAGATACAGACTTCCAGTGGCTAACTAAGATGCATCTTCCGGCTAGATTCCTCTTCCATCGCTTTTGTCATCGCTAAATTTACGTCCATGATAACTTTGAGGTAAGAAGCAACTCTACTAATTTTAAAACAACTTTAACATCCTGTACTTGTTATCCCGCGTTCAATGATTCACCAGCGTTTGTTTTATTTCAAGTTAGAGAAACCAACGGCCGAATAAGTTGAATAACTTGCCTCTTTGATATGATTTACAGGCATTCTTGGTAAATCATATGGAGGTAAAAACTGCGTATAACGTCTATAATGTTCTCTGCGAGCTGTAGGACAATTTTCTATACAACTCCAATCGTTAGGACAGTCATTCTACTCAACGCAACGCACGCTAGAATTTTTGTGGCACTGACTTTTCCCTTTCTACACGAGTAGTTTGATACTCGCGATGATTTTATCCGATTAGTTGTTTGGTTTCTATCTTAGCGACCAGGTGATACAACAAGCGCACATAAAATGCGACCAGTCACGGTGAGGCAAACCTGAAAATTCATCGACCTGTTGCCTGTTTAAAACATCACTTGCACTTGACTGCATCAGCGCAGGTATTAAATTTCATATTCATAAACAGTTGAATTAACGAAAGGATTGAACTGGACGTATTTGTTTGGTAAAGAGACTTCAATTATTTTGCGGCTATTTACCGATCCTTTGTAATGTTCCAAATTATCGGTTCATTTGATAAGAATAATGTGCTTAGATTCCAGCAGTAGTCAAACATATTCTCCTTGATGAACACATCAACCCGTTCGATATACAACATATTCCCCAGTGAGGGAGAAAAATTAAGAGAAAAATAAGCTACAGAGGATACTTTCAAAATCTCATACCAAGTTCAACACGAGCGTTGGAGAAAGAAAGAAAACATTCTGAGGCTCCTTTAGGAATCGACTCTCAAACCTTTGGATTCAGCGCTCAAACGCTCTGCCAGTGAGCTTTGGAGACCTCTATGGAAAGTGAAGCCAAAACTAGGTTTATCTTTCTTGTTCTGTTAATCTCGGTATGGCATCCTGTTTGATCCCCACACTCACCCTCTCTTTCTTTTGCAGATCAAACTTTATAATTATAGCTAAATGTATGTTTTAGACTAATTTCTCGATAAAGGGGTAAGTTTCTAAAGAAACTGTGGTGCTGCGTAGGTAGGAGAGTATAACAGGGTAATTTGGCCACTGTAAAGTGTTTCAAAGCTGACGTTTCGAGCGTTAGCCCTTCGTCAGAGCGAATGGTAGCGTGGGCATTTTAAAACTTTGCGACACGGTATGTAGAGCAGTCATCCTAGGTATGCTCCACGGACCTATTTTGTGAGTGTACTTGGATTGTGCTTCCCTCTCCTCAAACTCCTTCCGTCACAAATAATCTCTTAGTCAGAAATTAAACAAAGTTTTAACTTATTAGCATTTTATTCAAAAGTAAAGGAAATATCAATACAAAACTAAAAACTGCTACAATAAAATCATTTCGTCAACACCACTACTTTAAACCAAATCAATGCCATAACATTGACCTGAAGTGAAATATTATATTATTACAACGTTAAATAGAGTAACTTAAATAACTTTCATCGTACTGTTTTATGAAGCCTATTTCAATGATTACACAAAGGGTTTCCTTCAATTGCAAGTAAGTCCTTTTATTTTCCAAATGTCAGTGATCAGAGTGAATAAATTTGATCTAAGGTCATCCAGGATAACCTTAGTTTGTAGAGTGACATGCTGAATGGTGACAGACCCAGTATTTAAGGCTTTGGTTTGGACAGACTGACTTGATGGCTTGCTGGTACTGCTGTGCCTCTGTTCGCGACGTTATGAAAAATAATGATTAAAAAAAGCATTGTCACATCAGTATTTACAGATTTGATAAACTGTATATTTGTCCTTGTCCAAGTTTGTTAACTTAAACGTAACACTACCATTATGGCAAACCAAGAAAACGTCACAATGTACATTATTTTACGGCCAGTAAATATAGTTTATGTGAACTGCCATTTATAGTTTTGGAGAAGTCACTACAGTTCATTTCAAGCTTCCAATTTTTAATTCAGTTATTCTCTTTCGTTAAAATTAATTATTTGATGGGAATTATGAATTAAGCGTTATGGCATTCAATCAATTAAATTTTCATTAAATTGATGGAATATCAAACAACTTTTAAATTCATTTAAAGATAGTCACCCCTACGACAGCCTCTGAGATTCTTAAGGAATATTTGTTAACGATGTGATCGTTAATAATTGAGAGGTCCTAATGGCTAAGTTTTACTATAGGTAAAGTATTTTAAATTTAAATTAAATATTAGTCGCAAACGTAATGATATCTACTGACTATGAGCGCCATGCTTCTTCTCAAGAAGCTTATCAGCTTCAATGCGTCCCTTTTCAGATCCTCCAGTTTGTTTGTTAAAGAACCATTGGCAGCTTGAAATTGTTTCAGTTGACGTGTGGAGTTAGCAATCAGTGAGATGAAGGTTGTGAAGATATCAATATTTCCTTCAAGAAGCTCTTCCGCCTGAAACACAGACAGTCTAGAAAGGTTAGATTTCATGAGACAACACCGTCCTATAAGGTCTTCGTTGGTTTGATGATGATGGGTACTCAAGTGAGTTTTGCATTAAAAGTACCGCTCAAAGGCACAAATAAACAAAGAATGCCTTCATTGCGAAGTTCTAAATACCTTTTCTGAGGAAAAATGAAAAGATTCGTTTGTAATGATACCAGCTAGCTTATATTACCCTGATCGTGGTTTTGTTGGATCTCCGAGGAGGTACATAAAAATCAACGTTGGATTCCTGAAAAGGATCCGTCGGCCAGCGTCGAGACTGATATTAAAAGCAAAAACACCATAAAAAATGAATGTTACATCTATGCAATGAGCGTTTTCTTTGAAATCAATTCAGACATGATGTGTTAGGACAGTATCAGAAGATATACTTAAGGAAAAGTAAAATTACCATATTTTGGAGGAGATTAGAGACTTGTTCTATCAATAGACGAGACATTATCAAGGCGTCAGTGAGGGATGCATTCATATCTCTGTTCCTTGAACATGGCCAAGAAGGCTGAAGTTGAGCCGGTAAACACTTCGTTATGGCAACATTACACCAGACCAGAAAATTAGACGCCAAGCCACCTGTGTTATGTAAACGGAAAGTTACCAAAACACAAAACTACATTAAACATACGATAATTAGGTTTCTGCTGATTAATTGAAGAATGGCTAACTTATCAACTGACTGAACGACTACTGACTGACTGATCTACTAACTGATAGTTTATTTGTCTGTTTGTCTGTCTGTCTGTCTGATTGTCTGTCGGACGGACGGACGGACAGACAGACACAGACAGACTTACTGACTGACTGACCGACCAATCGATCATCAGACTGACTGCCTGTCTGCCTGATTGACTGTCTGTCTGACTGACTGGCTGACTGACCGACAGAACGTTTGTCCGATTTACTCTCTGACTGCCTGACCGTCCCTGTTTGTCTGACGGACTAACTGACTAATCATTTGTCTATTGCCTTTTCGATCTTACTGACGAGGAGCAAATTTAAAGTCAAAGGTAAAACTTAAGTCGATGATTTTCCTCAATAATAAAACAAAATATTTTGTTTTCTAAGAAAAAAACTGTGCAAAGAGAAAATCTTGATATATTTAACTCGTTATAGGAATTGAGTCCTTTAACTAATCAAAGTGACTGTGATATGGCTGTCTAAAAGAGTGTGATGTCTTGCCATTCGGTGAATTTCAGAACGAATATTGGGCTCTTCTTGAGTCAAAGGGTCGGATTAACATCAATTTAATGTGATTTCATTGTTTGAAGGAACAACTTCAACAACAACCACTTTTCAATGTCTTTTACCAACCACTTTTGATTTTAAAGAAATCGATGATCATCTGAGTGGATGCTTCATGCAAGTCAGCTAATACACACTGTGCAAGGTGCGTCACTTTGTAGGCAGACTGAGAGTGAAGACTGTTCTTGCGCATGGTTGAGGAGAGCTGCTGCTGGTAAGCCGTAGTGTTTAGCGGTGGAAGACCCTTGAGTCTCCGATCCTGATATGGAAGTTGAAATTGTCAAGACATGGAAACCATTTTTACAAAAGAGCTGGACTAACGGGGTATGGTATAACTGGAGTAATCTTTGACGATTTTATCTCCTGCTTTCAGGAATTATTCAAAGTTGTTTTAATGCCATAAGGTCAAGAGTATGCTGTGAAAGACTACTGCCTGCTAAAGTAAAAAAGGCTCGTAGGTAACAAAGCCATAAACAGAACGGCCTGAAATATCCTTACAAAGCCTCATTACTTTAAGAATAAAGTGACAATAACGTTTACGGCAGTAGCGATAATCCTTGTTTAAGTTCCTACCTTCAAACCCAGCATGATTCCTAACTTGTATTAGCCATTAAGAAGTATTATTCTGAATCACATGAATGAGACTTACAATTTTAACTGCCTTTGTAGCCAACTTGTTTATCGTATTCTGCACATAATCTTGCAGAAAAGTGAGGTCTGCTAAAGGAGTTGTCAAGTTTTTAAGATGTGATAGCTCTCCCAATAATTCTCTAAGCAAATGGCTGTACCCTTGAGACATTCTTCGGTGAAATTCCAGAACTATACTTGTCTGAGTAAATGGAATTGCAAAAAAAAACTGTCAAATTTTACGTGTACTGCAATTCATATCATAACAGGATAGCCAGATGGGTAAAGGAAACCTACAGAAACTTATGTTGTGGCTGGACAACCCTAGCCTGTTCCGAGAACTCCTCGTTGACTGATTATCGTTTCCTTTATGTTTATGATCAAGCAGATTATCAAGTAAGGTTTCAGTCCTATTGAGAACTTGGTATAAGGAACCAGTAGTGTGAGATGGCCTAAAACACAGGAATCATTATACAAGTGTTGATTACTGGCAACTTTGATTGAGGCTGGCTTAAATGGTACTCAACGCAATAACGTTCCTGAGGTGGAAATACCCTGGGAGGTAACAGACTACCGTTTTCAACCCCAAGGAGTATATGTGAAAACATTAACATCTCCCGACCGAGAGAGGGGAGACCTGTCCGTCCACGATGTGATGCTTGGTAATTAATTGCATTCTTTTAAGTTTGATTTAGCCATTATAATTTGTTCAAATCGAATAGTGCAATCATTCGAGCTCATATTGGATTCACACGATGAGAAAATTAAGACAAAACTCTACAACTTCGTTGCTTACCGAGACATTAGTGCAACTTGAGGTAGTTAAGTTCAAGTCTGCTTTTACTTCACGCGACAAAGGGGCACAGGCTGAGTCACATGAATCCATGATTTTGGACTGAAAATTCTGAAACGGCAAACGTTGAGGCGTCATGGTTTTGAACGAGTTAAATATAGTGCAGGAAAATAAATACTTCTAGTTTCTGTCATTCAGTCAGTAAGAATCATTTTTAATGACCCAGAAGAGGCATGATAATTTCTTTTAAACTATGTGCAGTTTCATTTTTACCACCAAAACTTTCAAACTTGAAAACTTACAGAGTAAGAGTATCGTATATCTTACCGAGTACGTCAATGTTCTGGATGTCAGACTGGCCAAAAATTGTGACGATACAACCAGAAAGTCGATGGTCCTTCGCCCATGACGGTGGAGTGCGGAGGATCTGGAACATCGTCTCGACCGAAGACAATTGGCGCGTACAGAAGTATTGACCAGCATGACCAAAAGCAACACAAGACAAGAAAAAGAAAAGAGTTTTATTGGATGACCTGAAAATATTTCAAAAATATTTTTTTAAATACAAACCAAATTAATTTCGCTAATTAAAAGTTTTATCTACATAATACCAAGCTCAGTAAGGATTTCTGGTTTCTAAGTATCTGCTTAAACACATATCAATTTGAGCTCATCATACCTTTCGATGGAGCACAAATTAAACATTTCATCAAAATAAACAGACAACCAAACGAATAATAAATTTATAATTATCATGATAATTTAATCAGGACTTTTTTGCGTACCTGCCATGAGCCTTCTACTTCTCTATTTCTCAGTTTGTAAATTTTCGTTAACTCAGCTTTGACAATTGTATATTTGAGGTAAATAGTCCAAGTTTCCATCCTTATATACTCAGTTCAATCTTCCGGGGTAAGGTAGATTCAGGACTTTTTATTCTTGAACAACAGGGAGTAGAAGACATAATACGAAAAAGAGTTTTGGCCAATACCTATCTTATTTTAGATTTTTATTCTTCCCCCACCAAGCAGGAGACAGCAACTTTTAGGTAATATATTCAAGAGGAATATATCGAAGGAATATTTCTTTTATTTTCGGAAGGATTGCCTGTGTGGTTCTTACCTCACTGGCCTAAAAATACTAGAAATCTCCAATGTAGCTTAATCTTTCCATAATGAAATATCTCCTACTGTTCTGAGCCACTTCCACTAAAGGGGATTCAAGCGGCGTGGTTCGGGTTATGTTAATCTCAGCGATACAACAATAAGTGTTGCTTGTGTGACTCTCTGCTTTTCAAAATCCTGGTTTACAGGACTCTGACTGTGGAACTAGATTGAGTTTTTAAGTTCTAACCAAGAGGAGTCAAATGAGATTGTTTACATCAATTGTTGAATAATTTCACTTTCCATGTTCTTAGTCACATCTAAATTTACTTTCTTGGCATTATTCAAGGTATATAAAATACTTCTGTGCTAAAATTTAACACAGTTTCAAGATGTTTCATCCTTCAAATTTCCCTACAGCACTTATGTTTTTACCTGTTTGCATAAGTCGCCTTAGAAAACCAACAATTTTGCATAAGCACTTACGAGATTCTTTGAGAACCACTGATTGATGAAGTCGATGACCATACGTGTTATTCGCTAGTTACACGATCGACACATTAGCTAGCTTTAAGGAGACTATAGTAATAGACTGCAGTAGACCAGCTGCCGTAGACCAGTTAAAAATATAGTCTATTTTAACTCCTGCGATCTATTGAAGGAAAATTTCGTGCTTGGGAAATAAAATCCAAATCAGGTTAAGGGAATTAAATGTATGACAAGCAAATAGATCGCCGCTAGATCGGTTCAGTCAAAGCATGGATGGCAGCAGTGGATGGTACAACTGAGGGATTCGATATTGAAAGATTAATTCCTTCCTTTGATCTGATTTCAGGGATAAATGAGATGATTAGTCCGCCTTTATGCTTGTATCCATTATTTGGAGTAAACAGGAGACTTTCATAAACAATAGAAAAGACTTCTGTTGTAAGAAAATTCGCTAGAAGTCATGGAAGACAAGGGAAACATTGAGATAGAAGAGAGTCTCAAAGGGGTTAACTGGTAGCCGTAAAATGGCCAAAAGATTTAGCCGTTAGGTCTGAAAATGCGAAAATAGCCCAACCGGTTAGCCGTAAAAGCCACCAGCCCATTTGGATCTTCATACTGATACAATGAAAACCGGAAACTTAATTAGCTGATCACTCTGAATGTTTAAGAAAGAAGTGGACTTAAAAAAAACTTTCAATTCTGTTTGTGCGAACTAATTGTAGCCCTCATTGAAGTCGCACAACATCTCACAAGGGTTATAACGTGTCAGGGTTCACCGACAAAATTTAAAAGCCAAACAAGCTGGATAACCTGACCAGTTCGCAACTTGGGGGAAGTATTAAAAAAAGCAAATTACTCAGCCGTAAAACCCTTTTAATATTTTCTATGGTGATACCATGTATTTTAATGTTTTAAAAAACGTCTAATACGATCTATGAATTGGATTATTGTTAGTAAATTATTGTGTATTATTATGTGTTATGTACTGATCGTGATTCTGGACAATACAGTAGGTATACCGTTTGCATGTGTGTTGAATGAATTGTCACTTATTTTCATTACAAATATCAGTAAATGAAGTAGCATTTGTGCAGCTTAAGTGACAAGGAAAAAAATAGCTACTTAGACTCGTTCCTTTGATGCACTGTTTTTCTTATTAAACCCAGCCGTCTGAGCAGATACCAGGAACAAATCTAACTACTAAGCCTGCTGGGTTCACAAAAATAAAGCAAAGAACCAGAGGACATAATCAAGCTGCTGTGTTTACCCAGAACGCTGAGCATCTAAGGCTTGATTCCATGTGTTCTTATTATAAATAGAAACGAAAAGTCATTTAATTGGTTCAGAAAAGAGTCAAACGGTGGAGCATTATTCTAAATCATAGTTTTCATGTCCAACCGGATTACTTTCTCCCCTAGAGTGCCAGATAGCGCCGTAACCTTAGGCCTCATGAAGATCTTCACTACAGACGTCGACATAAGTGAGGTTTCTTCAGATCGGCTTCGCGTAGTGCCAGACTGCATTTGTACACCGTCCTAGCCGCAGGAGATAATCAGTTTTATTCTCTTTCTTTTGATGTATCGTACCAATTCTGCGTTTTCAGTGTAGTGATCTATCAAATCTACGATGAATGTTTCTAGGTCTCCTGTTGTTTTGAATTCTGGAAACGGTGTATTCGAAGTCATCTTGATTAAAACCGGAGAGAACTTGACTAGTGGACCACGATAAAAATCTCACGTGCCTATTAGAGAAGTGCAGTAACCATGATCTCCGACTGTCTGCGAAAAAGTTTCATTTAAAATCTCCTTCTGTCATTTTCATGGGGCACAAGCGCCCGGACCCAGCAAGGTAGACGCAATCACAAAGATGCCAACACCCGTTGACAAGGCTGGGGTACAGCGTTTTCTTGGAATGTGCCAGTACCTAAGCAAGTTCTGCCACAACTTGTCGGAAACAGTTCTTCCACTGAGAGACTTGGCGAAAGAGACCCCTGAATTGCTGTGGTCGAAGAATCATGAAAATGCACTCAACTCAGCAAAGAACCTCCTTGCATCAGCGACTGTACTACGCTACTACGACCCTATTATTCCCGTAACTCCGCAAGTGGATGCGTCTGAAGATGCAATCGGAGGCGCACTGTTACAAAACGATCAGCCTGTTTGCTTCACAACCCACACACTGACCAGCACCGAGAAGAATTACGCTCAAACTGAAAAGGAGTGCCTCGCAATTGTCTCTAGCATGGAAAACAGGCACCAGTACTTATACGGAAGACACGACATCACGGTACACACAGATCATCAACCGCTCGAGACAATCCTCGAGAAACCTCTCTGCAAAGCCCCTCAACGACTGCAGCGAATGATGCGCAAGCTACAAAGATATCAATTTTCAATTCGATATAAGAAAGGAAAGGAACTTTACGTCGCCGACACTCTTGTGCACCTGTCATTGATCATCCTTCAACAACCAGTGCTAAGAAAGAATACGAACTGTTCCGCGTGGAATTAGCTGAGATGGATATTGAGCCAAACAAATTCACATCTGAAACCACGCAACGAATCAAACAAGACTGAGACCAGTGAAAATCCCTTCCTGGTATTCCTGTGCAATTTAACAACTAATGGGTTGCCTGCAGAAAGAAAGGAAAAGCCAGAGCAACTAAGGCAGTATTGGAGTTTCAGAGACGAAATTTCTGTTTACGATGGAGTAGCCTATCGATCTCATTAAGTTATTGTCCCTTCTCCGTTACGAGAAGCGATGTTGCAGAAAATACACAAGCGCACTAGGGGGCCGACAACAGCATAAGAAGAGCGCACGAGTCTCTCTTTCGGCCTGGAATGCAAGCAGCAATCATGGAAAAATGCCTTTCATGTGGACTTTCTACCCACTACGTTAGCGAGAGACCACAAGAACCGAAATCTCACACAATACCAACTAGACCGTGGTCAAAAATAAGTGCTGACCTCTTCCAGTTAAACGGATATAACTACCTCGTAATGGTCGACCATTACAGTGATTACATAGAACTTGACTTCCTCAGTGGAAACACCACGGCTAACTCAGTGATCAGAGCAATGAAGAGACAGTTTACTCGCCATGGCATCCCAGATGAGTTGATAACAGACAATGGCCTGCAATTCGAGATTCACGAGTACTTAAGATTCGTTCAAGAATATGGTTTCACCATAGTCAAATCATCACCTCATTACAGCCGGGGAAATGGGAAAGTGGAGTCAGCAGTTAAAATTGCCAAGAACATCCTGAAGAAACCTCGCAAAGAGGTTCCTTATCTGGCTCTCCAAGCGTACAGAAACACGCCTCAGCAGGGTTACTACTACTCACCAGCTAAGCGTCTCATGTCAAGAAGACTCAAGATATCATCCATACGGCAGACCACCAACTCACCCATCAGGCAGCGTCCCCTAGTCTGGAGTATGAAAACTTACAGAAAGAAGGCGAAGATCAGTGGCCTCAGTACAACAAGGGGGTCTTGCAGCCCCTTAAAGAATTTTTAAAGAGGGGAAAAGTGTTCGTGAAACCCAGGCCTGCAAATAAGCACCAACCTTGAATATATGGTAAAGTTATTGGAAGTACGGCACCACGGTCTTGCAATGTTAGCACCTTAATGGGACCAGTTCGGAGGAATCACACACAGATTAGAGAGGCAAAGGTTGAACCAGCGAACAAACATGAGAGAGCAGATGACCACTTGAAAATCATACTGGTGAGGTTATAGTTGAGCAGTAATTCTCAGTATTTTGCGAAAGCTTTGTCAATCGGAGAAAATAGTTATAATTTAAGTTCGTGGAGAAAGGATTTTGAGTAAAAAAAGGATTGCAAAGAGAGAGACAGAGCGACCAAAGAGAGCAAGAAGTAAGAGGCGTAAAGCGAGTCGAGAAAACGCGAAAGAAAGTTAGAGAGGACGCTGATATAGGCACAGTACGGCAAGAGGAACGCGAAAGAGAACAAGAAAAGGCACAAGTAAGAAAGCGAATATTTAGCAAAGAGCAACGTGAGAATGAAATACAAGGTCTAGAAAACAGACTGAAAAGAGGTCTTCAACAAATAGAAGCGAATTACAAAGGATCCATGAAAGAGGAGAAGGTTAGTCGTGTCTTATCTGGGTTATCTCTCACGCTAAGGCTCAGAAAAATTCAAACCCTTTTTTATCAAAAGGTTCGTATTCCTCAAGTTATTTATTGTCCTATTGTTTGGAATGTTTAGTACAGTCGTGGTGTTAAGGGAAAAGAAGTTATCATACGGCTGTACCTTACAAACGAAGTAATGGTCTTTCTCAAAATTAAAATAAATTGAGATTAAGTCGGCGATGTTCTTGTTTTCATTAACACTGAGGCGGTAGTTTGATTTTGACAATACTGTCATGTGAGAACACATCAAAAATTACGGACTGCAAATGTGTGATGCAAACAAACTCAGGAGTAAAATGGAGTTAGTCCTACTGCGAGGAGTGAATTTTATTGTTTGGTCATGGTACTTTTCAGTGCTATGTTTTCATGATTCTACTCGATTCGTTTGAACTCCAGGAAATGGTTTGTCTCACAAAACATTTCGCCACTTTCTCTTCACTCAACATCTCGAGGCGTACTTAATGCTTAGGTTATGATGTACATTCTTGCGATACGATGACTTTTTTCCAAATGCTGGAAACTGAAGAATCAATCTCTGAAACTGATAGTAATCACATTTTGCAAGAAGCGTCCGAGCTGTGATAACTTCAGGTCACTACCACGCTGATAGGCACATGGTTAGCGTAAATAATTGTTTCTTACAGTTTTCGAATTCAAGAGGAGTTTTTGAGGATTCACGAGTCCGTTTCTGTAACCTTCCTGGATATTTTCTGTTGAATTCATCGAGTTACAATCTAGGAATTTCCTAGGTAATTATGAACCATAAATTTGTATCGGCACCATCATTAAGAGCACATTTCGAGAAGTTTTGTTAACACATCAGTTTACAATTCGAGAACCATTTCTGTAACCTACTCGGATATTTTCTTTTGAATTATTTGTGTCACACCCTCGTTATTTTATTAGTAATTAAGAACGATAAATCCGTATATGAAGCACACGTGAAACAACACATTTTAAACTTTCCATACGATATATAAGTATAAGAAACTATAGTTTGTTAAATGTTGACCCTCGATAAATTGGCCTGGCATAACTCGTTGATTATATGATTATTTTCTGGCTCCAAAAGCCCGACTGATGACCCTGGAGTTTTACATATGTCGATAATTTCATAAAAGAATTTCTATCATAGCTGTATTCAGAAGCATAGATATGTAGGTAATGTGCTTCTGCTTTACTTAATTGTAATGGGTTCCTTTTTATGTAACATATGTCCCTCCTTTAATTTCCTCCCTAACCTGCCTGCAAATAATTTTACGTTTTAATTCAAGTGTGAGAAGATGAAACAGAAGTGTTGAGGAGTTCTCTTTCTAGATAGAATTCAGGGGAGTAGACGGCGATAAATAGAGAATAATACATGGGCGCGCGTAGATATGGAATATCTCTTCGAGATGAACACGAGAAGAGAAATTCCATATCTACAAGTGTTAAATGATAAAATTACAATTATAGTTAATCTACAATATCGTAAGGGTTTCCTGTATTGATGTTGGAAAGAAAAGGAATGGAAATATTATATTATTTTAAGTCATTTAATGTAAATTATAAAAAAGGGCAGGTTGATTACTTCGCACTCCTTCTTGGTGGTCTTATCTTAAAGGTAAAGTTTGATCACATTCTTCTTGTGAGTTTGGCCACGTTCTCCTAGTGATTTTATTCACGTTTTTTCGTTGTGATCGTGAGGTTGACATGGAACTCGTGATAAGCCATGTTCTTAAATAAGTTAATTTGTTAGTCCAGGAAGAGTAAATCTCCCTGGTAATAGGTCGCGTTCGACACCTTCGTGTTCCCAGAGGTAATTTAAGGGTAAACAGGTGATACCCCTCATGTTTCGCAACCAAAAGCAATTTGGGGGCGGTACTTGTGAGCGCCTTTCTTCTTTAACTCTTGTGACCAAGATGTTGTCATGCAACAATCTTTAAAGGTGATTTTCTCTTAAGATACACTTTCAGGTATAAATAATACTCTGAACCAAGGTTATTTGTAATTTTTATATTGTCGATCTCGTTTCTGTTCTGGCCGATCTCAACCGTGAAGATATAAAAATTAAGGAAGAAATTGATTTTGTAACTGCGTGCATACTCAGTATGTGGGAACTATAATACGTAGTCAAGCGTGATTCGCTAGTTGAGATGGTACGATAACGACACAAGAAGATTGACGGCTTAGAAATGTCATCAGCAGTGTCACCTTTATAAGCGGAGACTCTAATTTTTTCCTGATATATTGAAGCTAGTCCCCGTTGTAACAACTTGAGAAGAAAAGAAATAAAAGAAGGATCAACCAAACCAACAACGAGTGTTAGAGAATTTACTTCTAACACAAGCAACCATGTATTATTTTGTTTAACATATAAACACAACAGCCCTTTACTGAGAAGAAAAGCCGACTTCATTAATAAATGAACGACAATCCCCGAATATCAATCGTAGAGTGCGTTGGCGCTCTTGCGTGCAATGGTCGTAATTTTCAATTTACATAATTCTCATTTATTGACTTTGTCCTTACCGACCGAAGAAGTTTTTCAGGTAAACGGCCAAAATCGGCCGCTGACAAATCTTCCAGTTGTCGATTTCATTCTCAGCCGAGAGAAATGCTTACACTAAAGCCACTGAATACGTAACTTTCGGTTTTTCTTTTAGTATATGGGTTTTCTACCCCTTCTAGAAAAGTTTGAACCTCACTGTCTGTCAGCAATACGGATTTTTCAGTATTTTAGCCGGCATAATTCGAGGAAGCTCCGAGAAACAACTTGTACTGAGAATCGTGAAGGGTTTGCCGTTCGGTCATCAACCTGACAGAGTGGCACCAAAGGCGAGTGAAGTGTAAGCAGCTGATTGGCTATATCAACGCACGTGAAAAAATACGATATTTTTTCAATTGTGTTATTACGGCTTTTCTCAGGGCCGGAAATCCTTGTATAACACCACAGTTTATGTGATAAAAACAAATAACGACGAATAGTTGAGAGCATTTAATGACAACAAGCAAGATTTGAAGGTGCTTTTTATTCTATCATTACTTATAAGTGCCACATTATTGTAATACAGCAATATTTAATCTTCCATAGGAAGTACAGAGATCCCTCAAAATCGGGATTGATATCAAACTAATTGTAATGTTGTTTAAGTCCATCCTGGCCTGTAACAAGTAAACAAGGTATCTTCAATAGCAGCTTTGTTTTGCAATATTCCGTAAATCACTCACCAAATCGAGAACATTCGTATTGAAATCGGTCAGAATGATTTGTGTTCGGAAAACAAAATCCTGAACAGTTGTGGAGCCATGGATTGATGTGACACTTGAAGGTTTGGTTAAAGCAAGTGGTGTCTGTGGTTTGATGTCTGTATTGTTCATCTGCCGGCCTCCTCGTAATCCGCTAGTTCTTTTCCCTCTTGAGCCCTGCTGAATTTTAAAAAAAGGGTGAAATCACGTTTCAGAAGCTGAAGACTTAGGGAGTATATCAATTTCTCAACAAAACATCGACAAAATCGCAATACTTTATCATAATCAAATTCAATACTTGTTTTATCACTCAATTGCTGATTAAAAGACAAACAATAGTGCCATTGATGATTTTAGATATATGACATTCATATATTTGCACTGCGGTGAAGAAACGAAATTAAGAGATACTCGCAGCTAAGAACATTACTGAACTAGTAGTCGAAAATAGGACCTGAAAAAAAAATTCAGGCCCGTACGGGATTTGAACCCATAACCTCTGCGATACCGGTGCAGCGCTCTACCAACTGAGCTAAGTAGTTCAGTACTGTTCTTAGCTGCGAGGATCTCTTAATTTCGAATAGTCCCATCATTCCTCCATTTCTATGGGTTTTTAACCCTTACCTTCATTTCGATCAAAATCATTGGTAAACGTCGCTGCACCAATGCGTTCGCCAGACGTTTTATTCGGTTCATTCCCTCCCGCATCATCAACTTTTCACCAAGTTTCAGATGGCTAAGCTGTTTTGTGGAATTCCTCGTTAGTGAGATGAAGGCTTTGACTACACGAATGTTTTCGTCAAGCACTTGCTGCGGCTGAAAAGAAAAGGATAAAAAGTTTATTTTGGGCGACTGAACAAAGTAATCACTATGGGATGATGAAAGGCTAATAAATGTCACACTGGGAAAGGTCTATGTTACTTTTAACCTGAAAACCTCTATATCCATAAAATTGCCCAATAATTACTTTTTGCTTTTTGTAGAATTGAGAAGAACTTTAAAAAAAGGAATTTCCGTTCCTAATACAATGCAACTACACGTTGATAAAGTAAATTATCCGATTTACTCAGTATTGCATTTAAACTGAATGTTTTCCATTAAATTGAGTTATCTCTTAATTAAAGCATAAAACTAGAATTGAAAATCTTGATAGATTGGCATAGATACCTTTACGACAGTTTTCCGAGGTGGACCAAAGAAATGGGTGTTGCTGGCTTTATAGGGGTTCATTGGCCATCTCGAAGACTGTAAAAGCAGAGGAGATTGATTCAGTAGATTGTTAAAATACAAATAAAGGTCAATAGCTGCAACATTACAGGACTAATAGAGATAATAAAGCTGTTAACGCGTACCATGTTTTTGCCGAGATCAGTGATTATGTCTGATAGTTCGAGAGACTTATGTTGTGCTTCTGACAGTTCACGACGAACATTTTGATCTCTTTGGCATGGCCACGTGTGATTCGTCTGCTTGACAGGCAAACTAGTACCAATGGAAATGATGACGTACATAACAAAGCTACCGATGAAATATCCTGCTTTGAAATCAAGAAAGAAGTGTGATTAGTATGATATTTTTACTTACAGTTTATAATTTTTGACATTTTTTTATTAAGTATTAAGTTGGAAGAACTTCCCAATTTTTTTTAACTATTTCAAATTGTATAATCTAAATCTTATTCTCAAGCCACAGTGCTTTTTTATGTCACAAAACGTAAGAAACGTGAGAAATAAGTTGTCAGTGTACAAGTTCTTTAGATGTGCAATTATAGTCATACCTTTCATCCTTATGAACGGTCAAGACTGAACTGTTTAAAGTCGTTCTAAATTGGTTCACGAGAGAACAAGAATAGTATCTTCAGCTCGGCTGCAGGCCTTTTATACCCACACAGTTGAGTCATGTATCCTACTTTGAGCGCTAACAAGCTAAGAGAGGAAGTTTGAATATCTTTGTTTCTATTTAAAACTGGTAAACCTCTTGATTACCAGCTTTTTTTTATCCATTTCAAACTTCCAGTAAGAGGCATTTCTTTTGTAATGGAGTAAGAATGTACCTTGTAATAAAGTTAATTTTTAAATAGTTGTGTTCCCCCTTGACTTGTTCCGTATTCAGAATAGTGAATGCAGTAGCACCCTACCGTGCATGAAGTGACGTGCATTTGCAAAATAATCCTTTAGTAATGACACCAAAAGTTTAACGTTGATATTGTTACAGTTATCACCTTTTTTTAATTGAAAAAAAAAATGAAATCTTAAAATATCTTTCCTGGATGGGGTTATGTAACAACTTGCTATAGCTTCAAAGTACTAATCTGGAGAAGAAAGTAGTATGAAATAACTTGAGTGGTGAGGCGTGACGCATAACTTGAACGAAAGTGAACTTAGTGATAAGAGTTTTGTGAAAAGGATTGTGATTTTGCCTGCGGAATGAATACGGTCGATAAATGTTTCAAATATAAGATGGAAAACTTTATTCTAATAGCCTCAAAGGAAGAGCAGAGAGGGATAGCAAATCAAATCAACAATAGAATGAACATAAATTTTCCAAGAAAAGTGACATTCTTTGACCATTCTAAAGATTAATATTCCAGTTCCTCTATACTGTTATGTACCGTTATAGCCTGAAGGAAAGCGCTCTCAGTTAAAATCAAACGGTTTTCAAATCCTTAACATAAAACCTCGTCAAGTTAGACAAGAAAAATCATATGGTGAAGGAAAGATTAAAAAATCTGACACTTATAGCGACGAAGAGCTTCCTTGCATCATGATGTTGTGATGTTGCTGTAATGTTTTTCAAGGCTATTTTAAGAAAATACAGTTAAAAGAGCCCAGCAGGCGTCAGTTTTTGTTGAACTCCGAGTCGTTTGACGTGCCTAGACAATTAAGAACTTTCCCGGAATTCAGACACGCGATTAGGATGATGCCAATCAAATTAAGCCCTGCAGAGCACATAACAAAACCCTCTGTAACGTTGTGTTTTGATATGATAGTACGACGCTAAAAGCCAGCCTTCAAAGCAGCGTTAAATTTAGTTGAATCAATGTCCAGCACAAACATTAGCTACCATCTTTTTTATTAACTAAATCGTAGAGCGGTACTCATCCTTTTTTCCTCAATTCTTAAGCTCTAAAGAAGTGCAGACTAACGGTTTTGATTTATATTAGCAAAAGCATTTCTTGAACTTGGTAGTTTTGATCTCCTAGTTGTTCAGATATCGAAGTGTAAATTAGAAGATATTAAAGCTTTTTTTTCTTCAAGTACACGGTATAAATAAAGGATGCAAACTGCTTTGATTGATACTCATTACAGATATTTGTGAGGAGACGCAAAACAGTAAGTCACATCAAAAGTATTTATTCTATAAGTTTTAAAATCTGTTTTGAAAATAAAAATTTTACTCTGGATTCAAAGAAGGAATTTAAAAACTTATGAGTGACCTTTATTTATGAGTGACCTCATTTTGGTCTGATGATGATGGTAGTGATGATTGGTATCGCCATCATCCAACAAAAGCAAGTAAAAATGATCTTATTTATCTACCCTAAGTATGAGAAAAAGGATTGCTGCAGGAACCGTCTCATAATTTGTGTCAAGGAAACAAAACTTACGATGATTTTGGCGATTCATGGCCGATGTTTTGTGAGTGCCTTGATGTTCCTTTACAACCCGAGTTCGTTGGGGAACCAGTCCTTCGGCTTCTTGGAGACGGTTCATTTGTTTCATACAATTTTTCATCAGTAACATAAAGGTTTTCATTACGCGACAATTTACTCTGAAAATCTTCTTAAGCCTAAAAATTGATAGAAGAAAGTATCTAAAATCGGCTCAATAAAGTCTATACCTTTTATGTTGACCTACCTATCTTGACGAAGTTTACTTATTCAGTTAATCAAGTTCATTAGAAAAGCAGCCTCCAATAAACTATCGTAACCATTATATCGTAGGCTATCTTTAAGAATGACAGTAGCGTTTATTGACATACAAAGCAATTCTGAAGGACATAAAAGTAAGTGAGAAACTGCTACATAAGTGTTTACCGTATGTGCTTTTCTATTGAACCTTCCGAGATGTACGATGAAGTCTACATTGGTTTCCTTATAGGGATCTGTTTGCAAATTTCTTTTCTGTGAGGCAAATCAGCATAATTAGAGCAACACGACCTATCGCACAAAAACTGAAAAACGGATCACCGCGAATATCGAAGTGTGTATTATTGTGTTTCGATTGAAAATCCAGACATCATGACAGTTATGAAATTTATATAATATCGTGCTGCTACCGAGCACGATTCTCCATTCGCCAGAATGAAGTCCCTTTTGCATGGCCATGTCTGGGAAGGACATGTAACGAGAAAACAGGTCATTACTCTGAAGATACAGCCAAAGGGAAAACTTACTGCAGTGATCACCAGGAAAAAAACTACAACTTCGCAAATGAAAATAAAATACCGAAAATTTGTGTTTACTTGTTCAACTAGGCTGGATGGTTAAACCAAGCAATAGAAGTAAACGAAATTAAAACTAAAAGTAGTAACTGGAATTTTAAAGAAGTAATTAGTTAAAAAATCATGGTTAGTGATGAGATCATTTAAATTCTGTGGTTAAATTATGAACTTGGTATGGAAACCGGAATAGGGAATATTCTTGCCGTCCACCTGCTCCAACAAGAAGATTTCCCGTTATTTCTAATTTTCCAGAATCAATCGCCACTTCTTGTTGTAGCCGTACTACATCAGGACCAAAAAAAACAATAAAATAGAAAATAGAGAAAAAAATCTTTTAGTTGGCTTGGTTGGTAAAAATCAGACGATAAAAAAGATAACTTTCAAGAAAAACATTACATTCTCTTCAGAGATAGAGCGTTAGATGAAAATTGTTAAACCCTCCAAATACAACAGACGCAAGTAAATTTATTTTGAAGCTACAGCCATGATCTTTTTGAAAAATAAGGGTATAGTTTAGGGCGAGATTGATCCTACTGCGGTCAAAGGCTCCTGCTGTTACAAAAGGAACAACATCTTCAAACAAAGGAGTATGTTTCATTGGACATGCGCCAGATTTGCGTCACCAAGGGAACTGGGAAGTCTATCATTGTCACGCAAGATGCATAACTTTTCTCGGAAATGTTTTTCAAGGAAAAACGATGCACCTGTCTATCTCAGTGCTGAAGACCAAAATAAGAAAATTTCAAATTTATTTTGTCAGAGGCGTGAACTCAACTCGATTTAAACGTCCAGAGAGAGAGGATTCCCTGGGATGTCAAAGTAAAAGTGTATGACTGTCATCTTAGCACTTTCTTTAAAGAAAGATAGGACAACACTTATCAGTTATTAGCAGTAAACGGTGTTGCAAAGATCTTTTTACAGAGGCCATTTTCTTAGAACTATCAATCAACACATTGATTTCATTTTGAAGACAAATCTGTGATATTTGTTTAAACTCAAGACCACGAAACAGTTCGGAAGGAAACAAATGATTTCTCTGGGGAGCTCCCGTGGAATATTTTTACAACTGATGTCCCTTGACATGTCGTGAGGCAAACAAGGAAGCATAGATAGGGGGAATTTTATTATTTGGCAAGGACGAAGTCGGGGAGTTGAGTGGCAGAGGGGAATTTTCCGGTAAGTAGATGACAGAAAACTGATTTACGTGGTTGAAGTCGATGTAGGAGTTTTTGGAACAACAGTATATTCAATTGTGTGTGATATGGAAAAAAAAACGCGGCGGCGGTTTGTTGATGTCAAAAAAGCCTCTGTTTCGGAAGCAAACGATTATTCCCGAAGGAACAGACTTTGACTCATATTCTTAATCGGATTTAGCTTGGGCTGATGAAAAGGGCGAATGTTTTGAACTAGAGTCATACACTGGTAACAAAGAGGAATTGAATCAATTCTTTGAATACAAGTTGTCATAAATAAAGTCAGATGAAAAAATTTGTCCATAGTAGGAAATATTACAAGGCTTCAATGCTGACTCAGTTGCGGATATCTCTCGTCTCTCTCATGTTAATTTCCCGCCGGCTGGACTGAGCGGAAGTCTAGACATGAACAGAAGGGACCAATTTAGGAATGAGATTAACGATCGTTTTACCTCTGATTCTGTAGCAACACAAAAAATGAGTTTAGACGTAAATAATTAAGAGTGGAAGGGTTACAAGTATAATTTACTTGACTAGAGAAGTGTGCCTATAACTGTAAATCACGTTAGTCTTGGAACACAACGCTTTCGTTTCATTGTGCCCTTAAAAAGTTTTAACATTAGCATTCAAACTGCGATACCATATTTATGTAATAGGCCAAATGATTTACAACTCGATGATATATATGTAAATTACATCAGTTTGTGATTAAAAAATAGTACCCACTATGCACGATATGGTAAAATACTTATAGTCCCTTCCTATCCCTATCCAGATCATTCCCACCTGAAGGTAGACCCTGTTAACGACAGACACAGGTCTCCATTGAAAGCAATTTGTAATACTATGTTGTTAATCTGAGCCTTACACCTTTCCACTGTCCGACCTGTTATTGACATCGCTGTCAATATTCAAAACCTAACAACCGAAATTTTTTCATAAAAAAAAAACTGCGAACGCAGCTGGAGCCGAGACATTATTAAGGATTTTTGTGTCCATTCGACATTCTTTAGATAACGCTTCTCTTTTAGGTTCAGTTTTTTTGTTATTTGCAATCTACTAGATTTGGACCTATTACATTGCAAATAAAACATTAGATATCAATTCTGTAAATTTATTTACTTAGAGGAGAAAACCATACTTAATAAACTGACTTATCGTGAGGATTTACGCTCCACAACTCAGCTACGAAGACTATGGTAACTGTAGGCTGTTAGTCTTTGCTACACTTAGTCTTCAAAATCATTTTGAAATCAACATCCACTTCAAGAAGGCTCTAATAGAGACCATTCAAAACCAACGACACACTAAATGCTACGTCATGAATTGTAAGTGAGGTAGAATTCAGGAGTCCTGTTGAGTCCTGGGAAGTGATCTGAGAGGTACGCAAGGATATTACTACTGATACATGGTTTCCACTTATCACAGATCCCACAAGTGCTGTTGCATTCGAGGGAGAGCCCTGTAAGAAAAGATACTAAGTGAAGCCTCCATTTCTTCAGTTTCTTCAAGACATTCCTTTCAGGACATAGGAAGGTGAATTGGAATTAGGCCCAAGCCCGGAATTTGTCTAGCGTTAAGGTCGGTGGACTTCCTTTTCCGTATAATTTGGCTCATGGAAGTTTTAACCTCAGCACTGATCACCCATGTATATCGTCAAAATCTGTTGCACTTAAGAGTCTGAGGCAATGATATAGAGAAAAGTATTGGTCAGCGTCCTCGTTGTTTTGATGTCTGTCAATTTGATGCCAAAAGTACATCAGTATAAGGGTTGTAGCCAATACTTCTCAAACTACATCATCAGCAAATAAAAAGACGCTGATTAATATCAGCGAGCCCACAATATTCCATTAATACTGGTCAGAGGATTCTTTAGCGCAACAGCTGTCACTTTAACATCGCAGTTAAGCGATTGCATTGCAGGCTTATTAAATTTAGGACCAAATCTTACCACATTTAGGAATTTATTACATTTAGGCCTTCAACAGATGTTTCATGTTAGTCAGCCAGTAGACATCGTGCAAGGTAGTGCGTCACTTTGTAGACAGACTAGGGGTTATGACTGTTCTTACGCATGGTAGAAGAGAACTGCAGCTGGTCGGCCGTAGTGTTAAGTGGTGGAAGACCCTTCAGTTTCTAATCCTGGGATAGTGCTTGAGATGGTCAAGACATCGAAACCACTCATTACTAAAGAACAGGAGTAACGATGGTACGTCATAGAGTTGTGATATAATTATATTATACGTATGCAGTTATGTTATATTGAGATTCACAATTTCAGCTACCTTTGAGACTAAATTTTTTATCGTATTCTGCACATAATATTGCAGAGAAGTGAGGTCTGTAGGAGGAGTTGTCAAGTTTAAAAGCGTGATAGCTCCGTAAATGATTCCCTAAGCAGAGGACAGTACTCTTGAACATTCTTCGGTGAAATTCCATATTTATACTTTTCTGAGTACAGGCATTGAAAAAAAAAAATTTTACGTGTCACGTAATTCATATCATAAGTGAATAGGCAGACAGTTAGGGGAAACCTAAGAGGAACCGGATGTTGCGGCTGGACAAACTAAGCCTGTGCTGAGGACACTTCGAGGTCTGATTATCGTTTCTTTAACGTTTATGATCAGGCAGACGGCCAAGTAACCTTTCAGTCGTAATGTATGAGAATTTTGTACAAGGAACCGGTAGTATGAGAGGCTTAAAACAGAGAAACCATTATTCACGCGTTGGTCACCGGTAACTTTGATCGAGGCTGGCTTATATGGTGCTTAAGGTAATAATGTTCCCAAGGTGGAAATATCCTGAGAGGTAACAGACTCAGTACCGTTCTCAACCATAGGGGGTACATGTTAAAGCGTCAACATCTCCCAATCGAGAGAGGGGAGACTTGTCAGTCCAAGCTGTGATGCATGAGCATTCAGTTTTGTATTCTTGAAATTTAATGTAGTTATAATAATTTGTGAAAATCGAATGGCGTAGTCGGTCGAGGTCGTATTGGATTCACTTGATAAGAAAGTTAAGACAGAACACGAAAACTTTATCTTATACCGGTGCAACTTAAGGTCGTTAAGTTCGAATCTGCCTTTAATTCACGCAACAAAGTGACACTGGCTGAGTCACATGAATCCGTGATTATGTACTTTCTCAGACGCCAAACTTTGAAGCGTCAATGTTTTGAACGAGTTAAATCTAGTGCGACAAAATACAATACTGTTCTTGTCGTTAAGGTTATTAAAATCATTTTAATGATCCGAAAGAAGCGCTACAATTTCCTTTGAAACATGTGCAACAACATTTTCACCTCGTTACATATCCACATCTTCCACTTAAAAGAGAGCCCTGCTCATCTTACCGTGTGTGTCGATGTTCTGGATGTCAGATAGGCCAAACATCGTAATGATACAACTAGAAAACCAGTGGACCTTCGCCAATGGCGGTGGAGTGCAGAGAATCTCGAACATCGTGCAAATCCCGAAGACGATTGGCGGGCACAGACGTATTTTTCAGCATGACCAAAAGCGACACAAGAAAGGAGAAGGTGACAAAGTTAATAGGATGACCAGCAAAAAGGCCCCCTTCTCAGCAGCTTTTCATTTTTCTTTAAATAAGAAGCCAGATGAAAATCAGTGATCAGAAGTCTTATCTACAAAATACCAAGCTAAGTTAGCATTTCTAGTTTCCAGGTATCTGCTCATACACAGATCAATTTGAGCTCATCAGAGCTTCTGATGGTGCACAAATTAAACTCTTCATCAAAATAAATAGAACATAAACTAAAATTAATTTATAATCATGACTAATTTAATCAGGACTGTTTCTCAGTTGTAAATTTTCGTTAACTCGGCTTTGACGATTGTATATTTGACGTAAATCGTTCAAGTTTTCATCCTTATCTACTCATTCAACTCAAGAAAGAAGAGGACAAAACACTTCCAAATTTGTCTGTGCGAACTCATTATAGCCCTCATCAGCGTTGCATTTCAACTCACAAGGGTTAATAAGGTGTCAAGGTTCACTGACAACACTTAAAAGCCAAACGAGCTGGGTAACCCGAAAACCTAAAAACGTTCTGCAATTTTCTGTAGCAATACTACACACCAAAACGTCTAACACGATCTATGCTTTGAATTATTGTTAGTTCAGTACCATGTGCCATCTTGAGTTATGTACTGATCATAAGTTTAGTAAACTACAGTATACATACCGTTCGGATGTTTGTTGACGGAAATGTCATTACAAATTACCACGAAACGCTGTGTATCTAAGGCTTGATTCCAACTCTACGCATCATACATAAAAAAAAGCTATTAAATTAGTTCAGAATAGCCAAAAGGTGGAGCAATATTCCATATCATAGTTTACTTCCCCAGGGCACTAGATATCTCAGTTTGTAGCCTCATGGAGATCCTCGCCACAGACGTCGACATATATTGAAACGAAACGCTTCGTAGTAAATGTTACACTATTAATTATATACATGAAAAGATTACTCAGTTCTGATTGGTTAAGATTAAAGCAGTTTTCAGGTAATTCAATGCAGAAGAGGGTTAATTCATTGCAAAGAGGTAACAAACCAGACATTCTGCTTGGTCAATAATCAAAGAAACTCACCGATAGCCAATCAAATGCGAACTTTGGATGTCGCTACATTTGGATACGCTGAAAATTTGCGAGCGAAACAATGGCCGGCGTTGTAAGTAGTGTTTCTTTCGCCACCACAACAACAATAAAGCGGCTGAAAAGCAGCTCTAACAACGAGAAAGCTTTAAAAAGCACTGCTTTTTAGTTTTCGGCTTGGAAATAGTGTTGTTTAAAGAAGGGAATTGCCAAGGAAATCAAAAATTACGAGCCGACCCAGCTTAACACTTTGCTCAAGCGATCCTACCCGTGGTTAAACCTCGCAAACGACGATTCCATTTCATCGAAAGTGATTCGGTCACAGACTGAACAATTCCTTGAACTGTTTAGCCGGACTTTGAACCTTTTTTGCGCCTTAAAGATGTAAAAATATCATTGTATATTATTGTTTTGATCGTTCGCGGTTGTTTTGACCGAACGCACGATGTCACTTGCATGGTTTAAATAAATTATTTTTGCACTTAATGCGCGCTTCGCTTCTGCATAATTATGATAAGCTATCTCTTATTTATTTCATGTAATATTTTAATACGTAATCACATGAGTTTTCTCGCGCAATCTGGAAAAAAAGGCACTTGTACATTTTTTGGCCCGTAGGGCTCGTGCAATTTTGTTAGTCTATGAAAACATTTACTCGTGCCTATTTATTCCAAATTGCACTCGAAATTATGTGATTACCTATAATTGTAGGATTTTTACCGTCCGAAAGACAGATCAACAAACAATACAGCATTCTTGTAAGTCCTATACTTCTGTGATTTTCATTGAATTATGCCACAATTGTTACAATAAGCTGTAATCGGCTCCTGTGTGTTTTTTTTTTTTATTCTAGGGACACAAGATCTTTGTTACTTTCACAAGGTCCACTTGCATTACGACAATTTCAGTGTAAAAATCTTCCAGCATAGCGGATGCTTTCACAGCAACTCCATAAAGTGTTATGGCCGAGGGTGCAGCTGTTGTTGGGGTCTGGACAACAATCGGAACACCACTAACTGAGTTGAGAGTTGAGTTACTGACAGCGGTCGTGTTGGGGCGAAGACTTGATGTTTGCGGCTGGCCAGGCTTCAAAAAAGAAGGAAACAGTTTGGTTTACATTAAACTCAATGCAACTTCATATTCTTAGCACTGAAAGATTTAGTCGTGCAAACAGCATGCTACAAGAACAGAAAACCGGGAATTCGAGCGAACATTTTGCTCGACAAGTCTTCATCCTCACAGAGTGGACAGGCCCGTTATCTGAAAGTAATTCCTTAATAGATAATTTTAACCAAGATTTTAATTGTCATACCTTCAATGCATTTTGAATCGCCCGAACAAAAATCATTGTATTTTCAACTTTCCACCTAATTTCCTGAAGCTGATGCGTTACATCTCTAGCCACTGAGAAAGCGCTGAGTTGCCTTTTCAACGTTCTTATGAGTGGCAGGAACACTTTCAAAATACGGTAGTTCACTTCTAAAGTGCTTTGAGGCTGCAAAGGAAAAACACTGAAATTAGAATTGTTGAACAGAGGCCAAGCTCCGGAAGGGGATAGCCTCTCGCTATGAAATTTTTCCCAATATCTCCAGGCAGTAGGGACTGAAGATCAGCCGTCTGCGGGGTTTGCCTTCCCTTAATGTGTTCTGAAGATTTAAGAATGATAAAAATGCTACCATCCATCACTTCGTATCTGTGTCTCACAATTGTTTCATTTTCCGGTTTTTTATTCCCTGTCTCCGATATTATTGTGATTTTTCCCCCGCCATGTAAGAAGAAAAACGAAATGTTTCAAATGAAAACCTCGGAGGAAAAAGTCGATCTAAATTTCATGATGCAAAACCAGAATTTGGTTAGTGGCGAGTCTCGAGGGAAAGGGTACATGGTTTACACAAATAACAAACAGGTGACTGAAAGTGAGCATCGTTTCACTGGCAAAGAAGTAAATGAGTATGATATGTCTCTCACCGTAGTTTTCTTCGTAGCCTGTAATTGTTGGATAGGTGTAACTATTGACTCTACGGAAGCCACCTGGTAGTTGTCATTTACCCATCTTTTTTCCTACAATTGAGGCAGGACAGTAAAATGTTACAAAAAATGGTCAATTTAAAATTTTTTTCACTTATCCCCTTTTTGTAGAAATAGCGAAGGCTGTCCCTTTACAACCCTTTTTAAACAGTTAAGAAGAACGAGTTCGTGGTACTCCAGTCCTCTAGAAGTCTAGAACTAGAAGAAGATTTCCCGTCCATTCCTAACTTGCCTCCCAGCCCTTAGCACCAAAATCTTTAATGCTGCTCTATCCAAACGGGAAGAGAACTTGATTTTCCTTATTTTCGATTCCATTGGATAGACTTAAATGACTCCATGGTGCGTTAGAACCTTTTTTATTATATTGAAGATATCTTTCATTGGTTCCTTCGGCTTATTGTGTTTGCTAATATCATGCATAAGGGAGAGATGAAAACTGCACCATTATTGATCCTTAATGAAATATCAATCGCAGAGATCTTAAGTAAAGATGCTTACAATCGTTTCTTTTGTCTTGAGTACATCTACGCTCAACTCTAGCAGCATTGGAAGCAATTTGTTCAGTTTAGCCTTCGTTTTCGTATCGAACTGGCATCTCTTCTTAGTTATTGCCGTACACGTTGTTATCAAGAAAGGAAAAAAAGCAAGCCAAACTATAAAAAAAAGAGTAGATGAAACGATTAAGCAAGTTGTCAATAGATACCAATAGATTATAAACTGTCTATTTTATATTTTATATACTTGGTCGACTTTGTCTATAATTTGTGTGATCGTCGCCACGGAAAATATGCTTGATCTTGATCAATAAATTTTTGACCGGCAAGTAATTCCACAAAACGTCGTCTTTTCGCATCAACAAGTTTCTTTCCTTTAGTATCAGATTTCCACTTCCGAACCAGAATCAAGGTAGAACTAAAAACAGTATACCTCGATAACATTTCGAAAACTTACCTTTCATCGTTTGAGGGTATAAGCCTTGGCAAAAACTCCAATAGTTAACTCTATTCGTCAGTGAAATAAGGTTCTACTGAGACAAATCGAGCTAGGCAATCTTATATACTCATTATGTCTTGGTAAAATTTTAAATTTAGACCCTATTTACCTACAGGTTCTTGGAGACTAAATAGGTCATTTCCCTCCGTTATGAGAACTTTGATCCGGTTAAACAGGTGAATTGAGTTCCTTTAGACTCTTTTGTCCGTGTCGGTGTCAGTATTCTGCAGTGTTACAGTGCAAGGAAAAAGACAGTATGTGTAAGGGGATTTACGGCAAGGACGATCATCAATCTTTTTCTAGTACATCTCGTGTGTTATCTCGATATATTTAACCATTGGAGCCTTCATCCTGGAAAAAAGTGCTAAAGTGAATTCTAGTATCATACTAGATTTTGCCAATAACTTCCTCTGGCTTTGCGAGGTGCATGATCCCGAAGTCTTTACGGCATCTTTTTTATGCCTGTAGCCTATGTATCACTTTCTGTAGTTCTTAATCGCCATTATTACGCAAGAAAACAACCTAAGGATATCGATCATGTTGAATATTACAGATGTTTTTAGCATTGATCGAAGACTATGATTTATTTCTCTTTTCTTCCCCCAAATTTTCTTTAGCTACTATTTCATTTTGTTGTTCTTTAGCTTTTGAAATGTTCTACATTATCACTCTAAGATATACTTAAGAAATTTATATGATAGTACTTCTGATTTGACCGTAGAGACATTAAAAATTAACCGGATAACACTATTTAATGAGCTCAGTGAGAAATATTCGTCAGACTGATCAGCTGTTTATACCGAATGGTCGCTTGTTCTTATTAACGTGACAACAGATTCCCTACTACTAAATATTGAAGTAGAATATCCCCTATATGAATATCAAAAAAACCGTTTTCATAGAAAGTAATGTTTGCTAACATTATTTATTCACTTTCGCTCTAAGTTGAAACATTTGGCTGGCCCTTTAAACATAAAATAGTTTTCCAACGCACTACAGTAAAGTTATAGTTATAGTAAAGGGCCGTCACTTAAATCAAAAATATAGAAATGGACAACCAGCATTTTTGAAAAATGACTCAGTGTAGTAAGAATATAACAAAACAACATTCAATGCTAATTTATTCATTTTCATAACAATCAGAACACGTAGACATGTTGACCATTGAATAAATTACTCCATTCCTTCCAAGAAAAGATGGTCTGTGTCGTAGAATAAGCAGAGGATGAGTTCAGGTAATGACCAAACTATAATATGATTATTGCTTTCGTTCATCTCATATTCCCGAAGGTGCGTGCGGAAAATCACTTTTAAAGATGATTTCCCTATACGCTTTTTCTTGTCATATAAACAGAATGTCATATAAATAGAATATTTCCTCACTTTCATTTAATTTTGTCTATTTAAGTAGTCATATGCTATTCTTAAACGCTGGATACTTTCCCGTGAATATTACGTGCATCCTCCCCGAATTCAAATCTTGTCTTAATTTCTTGAACATTTTATCGTCAGTCGATGAACTTTTTCCTGCCTCTTGAACATGCACTTGTTTCATTTTAGATGATGATGTTATTGATTCTGGAAACCAAAACACAGAGGCAAAAGGAGGCAAAAGGAGCCTACTTTGTTAAGAGTTGAAGTTATCTTGAAATAATTTTTAGGGACCTTGACAGCAGAAGGATAGGGTTGATTTTTTCAGGGAGCAGGTCGGCCATCGAAATTCTCTCATTTTCAACCCTTTCGGGCGACAGTTCCGCTGTTTGTGTGTCTGTGTGTTTTTTTAGGAACGATGCCTAGAGAAGTAAAATGCATATTCATCAATAACGATATTCTTCTCATTGAGGAACGGTTGCAACTAGAGAGCACCTCACGCTTTTAGGCTTGGCGAAATCTATACATCAAGATTAAAACTGCAGACCAAACCATTATTTTTAATTCTCTAAAATAATCATCCTCTGCACTGTCGCCGATCAAGTTTTTGCTTGTGTTTAGACGCATTAATGAGGAATGGCAGGAGATATTCATTTCACCTTTAAAGTTACCAACAACCAAAAACCGCAGTTTTGTAAGCGCGTGAGGGAATTCAACTCATACATGTCAACAGCACATCAAAGGTATCTGGACAATAGATACCGTCGCTTCTATAAATCACTTGCCAGTATATTCGTGTATATCTTAAATACTGGATTCCATGAATTATTCTTGTGTATTAGAGGCTTTATTTAGACGACTTTTATAAATGCAGATATTGACCTCACTCAATCAAAACAGCTCAAACTGTTAACCGTGGCCAGTTCCACTAAATATAATTGTGCAAAGACGGTTGTACTTTTTAAGGCTCGAAGTATAGTCATCATCATCGTCAAAAGGTCATTCTTGGAATGTTTCTCCAAAATTTCCGCTGAATATTTATATCGGATGTTTCATGTCGATGGTAAGCTGAGCACATCATAATTCACTTTGTGAACAAATTTTTTAACAAAAGATCTATTAGAAGTCAGTATACCTTTCTACACATACCTTTTCAAAACTGAGGTCTCCCAATCAGCTTCTGTTTTTTGTTGTTTCCACAAAAAAACATATTGCCTATGTATACTTTTAAAATCAGCAATTTTGGAACATTTCAAACAAATAATATAAAAAAAACAAATGCTAAAGAGAATGACTGAAGTAAAAAATTTATCAACTTAATTAAAAAGAAAATATTTTTATTAGAAATTAGTTAATGATGTATAGCTCTCCCATTCCGAGCCACTCTTGCACTATTAACTTACACGCCACCGTCTGCAGGGTTGTAAGAAATAGTATTTAATGAAACTACGAACTGCTACAAACCTACGTCTAAAAGTGTTAAAAGAATTCGCACTTTTAGTGCCCGTTGGCAATTTGTTCCAAACGAAGAACATCTTTAATTCAAATCTCTACAGGTTTTGAATGTATGAAGTCATTATTATGAGTTACTTCTTACTAGCTACTATCTTGTTCATATAGAGTTCTTTTGGAATAAAGCCAGGCCTCAAATAAAGCTGAGGGGGACGCGGCCATGCAGGAAAAGTTCAACGGCCAAGACATAAAAATTCAAGAGAAGCTGGCTTCACCAGAAGAAAAAGTTAAGAGTATTTGGGCTCATCTAAAGACTCTCAGGAGCAGTCCTCAGGTGAATTGTAGGAATAGCAAATCGAGATGAACAGTCTACGCGATTTAATTTCATCTTTGAGAGAGGCAAACTAAAGATAAGTTGCTGAAAGGTTTTATCCCCTTTCATCTGCCTTGTAATTTTTCAGAGAGAAGCAGTCAACCAAATGCCAGGTGCCAGTCGATCTAACACGTCAAACAGATCTAACAGTGGCAGAATTAACAGATCCAATTAATGACAAGAAGTCAAAAATATCCTCTGGCAGGACAGATGTGCAACGAATAAAAAGTTGTTAGAAACAAAAAGAATAAAACACGAAAAGAAAGGAACAATGAGGATGGGACACAGTCCAATAACAAGGTCTTCGATAATTGCAGTACTGTTGCCGCCAAAAATTCGATTGGTGTATCTGTACAAATTGTCACATTTTATTCTGGCCTTTTGTTCTACACACATAACTTTCATCAATATTCTGTTACTTTTTCTTGTATAATTTTCCTTTGTTTATGTCGCGTGTTTTAGTTCTTCACCGCGGATCTACCGTGTAACTGTGTAAACCACCTAATCGTTTTAACCGTCTCCATCGATCGCTTTACGTCGCTGTAAATCGTCCTTAATTTGCCAGTTGACACGGATCTCGTACAACGTTTGTAAGTGTCTTTTGCCGTTCGTTTTTTTTTCCTCGTTTGTCGATTTCTTTAGCTATAATCGTGATAACCTATAACTTTTAATTTATTTATAGCAATCGCTTTGATTTGAATGACTTCACTTCGTTTCGTTTGGTCGATTTGGAAGGGAAATTGGTTTTTGGCTGTCACATGTGTAACCATGTTCATTGGAGACTCCATAATAAAGCTAGAGAAAACCTTCGGCTATAGAATAGTGGTCAAACTATTCTCTAGGGCCGTTAAAAAAGCTATGTAGGACTACCTCAAAGCCAACCTGGAGCATTCGCCGGACCGAGTTGTTCTCTATGATGGTACCAATGACCTCAAACTTAAAAATCGTTGCAAGTTGTCGAATCGATCGAAGGCAAATCGAAAACTAATCCGATGCCACCTTTGCTATAATGGAGCGGTAAAAAAAGCGAAAAAACATCAAAAGAGCTGTTGCCGTTAGAGTGGACGGAAACTTGCTCAGCACCAAAAGATCACAGAGAATTGTCTAAAAAAGAAGAGGACTGTATCTCAATTTTAAAGGTAATCAAAAAAATTTAATAACTTTCAAACAACTAATGGTTGAAATTACGCGCTCTCCACGAATTTCGCGCCTGCTCAGTGCACTATAAGCAACACTGAATCCTGTATACTAATGAAAACGGTAAAGAGCCTACATCATTGTTGCCATCTCAACGTGGTTTTTAATTAGCCTTTTCGCCTTTTTGAGTATTAATGAATTAACTACTCATACAGAAGAGCCTGGAATTTTCCTGGCACAAAGCAGCGGGACTAAGCTCAGCAGGAGACTGTAAGAGACAACGAGGCTACTTTGGGCTACGATTTAGTTCGACGTCAGAGATGAACAAGTGGTGGACGAGAAGTCTAACTTATGTTGCTTACAACAAACTCGCAGTTTCACTAATGTAAAAAGCCTATTATAAAAATGGCTTTACCTACAATAGCGCCACACTTTTCCCGGCGACTTTAGACAAGTAGAGTCCCTCGGGCTGTTTAAAAGGCTCATCAAAACAAGTTCTTTTAGGCACAGTATTCGTGGAAAGCAGCTTTTTGTTGGTAAGTACTTTTTATTGTTTCAATGTATTTTCAAATTTTTTACATAGATATATGTCTATCTATCTATCTATCTATCTATCTATCTATCTATCTATCTATCTATCTATCTATCTATCTATCTATCTATCTATCTATCTATCTATCTATGTATTTAAAGCTTTGCATTGTGGTGTGACCTGAAGCTCCCGATAATCATAAAAACTTACAAGGCCCGCTAAAGCTTTTAGAGTAAATGTTTAAAACAGGATCTCTTTATTTTAGCGAGTTAAAAGTGGGGGCATATAAATTTGTGACAGAATAGATTTACGCTCAGTTTCTCGAGTCCCAATCCAGCATGTCCTCCTCACCTAAATTATCTGATATCAATAATTGCTAATATGCACTAAATTATCAGATATATATAATCTAAATGAAGTGTGTAGCACTGGTACCTAGGAAGGTATGTCCGATAGAGGACTGGGTTTCATTCCTGTAAAACATGGCGGAATCCGCGGAATCAAGTGAGTAATGACCCTTTTTGACGTTTTTCAGCAAAAGCGTTCCTTTTCCTCTTGAGTTGTACTATTTATTTTTAAAATAAAATTCATCTAGATCGTGGCAAAAAACGAAAAAAGCGACCTACGCTTTTAGAGGTGCTGGAAACAGCTCGAAAAATACTGAGAAGAGATGACCACGGGCAACCCTCTCCTTCTGCATCAACTGGCACGGTTATGAGAACTCGAGCCCCGGCAGTGTACCATTTTTCGAAAGATTCACGTACAGGACGACGCAAGACTCACTGCCAATATCGCCCAAGAAGCAGCGCAGCAGCCAGCAAAAACGTACTTCAGCTGACAGACGTCGGACTCGCGAATGATACCGACGTTCTAGGTATTAACACTAGTATTAATCAATCCTAAATTAGCTTGAGCGATGTAGTACATGTATATCTTTAAGCTTAATTATTAAGATCGGGTGAAGATGTAAGCTTCTTGGACACGTGTATTCCTTTAGATTCTTTTTAATGTTTACATATTAAGGATTTACTCGGACTTTATATGGGATTGAGTCTCTATTCTTTATTAACTCGATAATTAAGTTCTACTGCGAGGGAGTTTCAATAAACCTTCTTCTTCTTCTTTTTCCTCTTCTTCTTCTTCTTCTTCTATAATAATGTATAATGTATAATAATAATAATAATTATTATTATTATAGTAATAATGATGATGATGATAATGATGATAATAATATTAATGACAAAAATAATTGAGATTTATATAGCGCAAGTTCCATATACCCTCACAAATAGAAGAGAGCTGAGAAGGCTATAATTTTGTTCCTGCCAAAGCCAGTAAATTCTATGATAATAATTTTAGTATCCTAAATTAATGCTGTTTTTAAAAGTGTATTCTTTAATTTAATTGTTTCATCATGTAAACCAAATAAACTACCGAATTTTGTTAAGTTTATCATATTGGAGGTGTAAAGATATACACATGGGTATAGAAAACAAGTTTGTTCAGGTCATTAGAGCAAAATCTTATAAAAGTTGCTTTGCCACCCAATTTTTTAGACATTGATTCCTGTTCGGACAGCGGTGTGGATCCGCCATCATCCTCAGCTGAAACAAGTATGAATTTTTTTGTCATCTATTATTATTATTATTATTATTATTATTGTTGTTATTGTTGTTGTTGTTAATATTATTATTATTATTATTACTATTATTATTATTACAAAATTTCATCTGTTGCTAATTCACTTTTATGTTTGCAATAGTTAATTTTGATTTCAAAATTACATTGATAAACATTTAGTGGATCTCAGTTTAAATTTAAAACAGCAAGTTGTAGTGGCTTTATAATAATGCATTAGATGAGAAAGGTATTTTGTAGCCTTGTTGCTTTTATTAGATATCTTTATCATTTATCGTCATCATCATCAATCATCAATTATTATTTTATTCCAGCTAATTTGGACAGCATTTTAAAATCAGCTAATGAACTCTTAAAGGAATGGCGTGCATCAAAGTCACCAAAGCAGAACTGGGGCCAACGCACTGCCATCTTGAATGAAAATTGGGAGTCTGTGCGTGCTCTCTTGATGAATGCTGTAGTATCTGGTTATGCAGTGGATGAGACCCAGTGCATGAAATGTTTAGAACATATAGCCGAGGTCCGCTGTTACGACTGTCACACATACACAAGATTGTGTGGCCATTGTGACCAGTTGGTCCACGAAATGCAGCCATTTCATGATCGTGATGGGTCAACTGGTGGCTTTTTCAAACCAATCCCACCAACATTGTCTTTGGACTCTAATAGCAAATGGGTTTTAGTCGGTAAGTACAGCATTAGTTAGCAGCACATTATCCTTAATGATATGTACTATAAAATGCTTTTTTTTACTTGTATTTTGAAGCACTGTTGCAATTACATTTTCTTTTTTGCTTATAAACTGCAATACAGCTATATAGGTTTTGCTGTGGGTATCGCAGCTAGTTTTGAATTCCATTAAATGGTTTAGATTCTGGGGATACAAATTGTCAATATTTTCTTTTAGATCGTTTGTTACCATCATCAAGCGCAAGTTTGGTCTGCCCCTACTGCAACAGTTCAAAAACTATCCAAAGAGTTGGAAAACATAATCGTTGCATTGTTATTAATTTAAGGGGTAAGATTTTAATTCATTCATGTTTTTTAATACTAAGCATAGAAAACTCTGCTAGTCATATGAAAACTATTATTTAAAGTATCATTTGTTGTTTATAAAATTATGCAGTTAATTGAGTGAGTGAACCACACAACTGAACAGGCTATGTAACACTTCATCACATGTTAGCCTTACAAGAAATTCAAATACTTAGAAAATTGTCACATCAATTGTAGTAAATGTTGTTAAATATCACAAGGTACCTTTTGACATTTTGGCATTTGAGTCTTCTCCTCTCTTTTTAGGTAGGTTTGATATGAACCATGTCCTGTTTAGATGCCTTCAGTGCCAAAAAGACCTACCCACATCCAATCCAGTTGTTGTTACTCAGCTTGGATTTTGGCCTGGTAGTGTCAGCAACATGACCTATGTTTTTGATCCAGAGGTTTTTTTACACTGGGATCTGTTCCAGAAGGAAAGTCCTGGTTGTTCCGAGAGATCTTATCTTACATCTCTGGAACAGTTTTCTTTAAGAAAAGGAAGGGTATGTTTTTCCTACAATGCTGAGTACTAAATTATTAAAACCCCTTTTCTATGCATTAAGGCCCTATTTCCCTCTTAGGGAAAAGGAAATGGTGATGATGATGATGATGATTCTATGAATTAACTGCATGAAGCAGATATCATATTATATAATTATATTCGTGGTTATAGTCAACTACCTCTTAACAGACGCCTCTATAGGATGGACACATTTCTTAGACGGACACCTTCTGTTTGTCCCGTACTGTAACTAAACGCCTCATAAGACAGACACCTCTCCAAGACGGACAACCCCCACTTTAAAAACCCTCAATGGACACTTGTGAAATATAGTTTTATGTGAATAATACCTCAAAACAGAAATGTATGTACTGAATATGAAAAGAAATCACTATTTAGAGAAGCAAATTTCTTGTCACGTAACTAAATATGTCAAGAAGAATTACTAAGGGCATTACAATTTCAAACATTCGCACAAAAGCAATGAATTTTCCAATAATATTGTGTTCCAGTTTGTAGTTTTCATGACTTAAAACACGCTAAATACAGTTGTGTATTCATTGTGCATCAGCATCTTCAGTTAAGCTTTATTATCTCAGAATCGCTGGTCTCATGTTACCTCTATAAGTTTATTCTTTTTATTTAAAAAAACTTGATGTATAGTTACTGTAAGGCAAACTAAATTTCCCTGAATGTTCCCTCTCTTACTTGTTACCATGTTTGTGGACAAAATTTTCATCTCAGCCTGGCCCTTTGTTGTTAAAGTCATTGAAATTTCATGCAAATTATCCTGCAAGTGCAAGTCATTTTGCTTACCAATAATATATATTTTATTTCATGTCTTTTAGGTTGGAACCATCAACAGTAATTCCTTTTCATGTGCTTTTAAGGAGTGGAAATATTGCCAGTATAAGGTTAATATTTTACGCCACATGGATTGGATGAAGTGCCCAGCTTGTGAATTAGACTCTCAACATTCAGTCCATGTGGATGGAAATATGAAGCTTTACAGATTCAAGTCTGCTGGATCGTGAGTGCTCTGCAAAACCATTTTCTAGTTCTTAGGACTTCATTCAAGACTTAAAATGTACCCTTCTTGGATAGTTTCCCAGTTCAAATGTCTTCTTTCAATAACCTTAACATTCATTTGTCCATCTGCCAAAATGGATATTGTTTAGTACATTAATTTATAATTTTACTAAGTTCACATTTCTGACTAGTTGTTTCATTTTCTAGGTAGTAGTTAATTAAAATTGTTTTATATGCAGTCTATTTTTTTTTCAGAAGACAAAGAGATTGTTTCTATGGTGATGTCTTTGTTGCCTCAAACACAGAGGTTGACAAGCACATTCAAAAAGTGTATCAAGGCTCCAAACACAGTGTAAGCAACTATTCAAATTTCCCAGAAACTATCGGCTGTTAATATTTTTATGAGCCAAATGAATAAGTGATAGCAGTTCCTTTAGTTATCAAGGGAAAATAAGGTTGCGGGTAGTTTTAAAGCATGATAACTGTTTTTTTTTATCTAATTACATGTTGTTATCATGTTGTCAACTTTGCAGACCAACAAACAAGATCAGAACAATTGTGGTGAAACTAACTGGTGAGCAGCTAGTAATACACTGCGCAAGAAAAAAAATCTTTCAGAGACTGGATTGGAAATAGCTGGATGCAGACACTCACTGGCACAGAAGGCTGTTAATATGATGTATGGAGAAATTTATGGGTATGCCCACTATCTTCAGAAATCATATTTTATTCCAAAACAGGTGAAGTACTTTTGGTATGATGTTGTTTGCAAGTTCTGGCCATGGCTTCAAAAGCATGATGGTGAATCGGCGAAAAATATGAAGCCAGCATTATCCGTGATGCATGCCAAGGCCCACTCATGGTCTTGTCAGGTGGGTTATTGCTGAAACTGAATTAATTTTTTGTTGAACTTCTCCAGAAATATGTTTTATGAATAGACAATTTCGCATTTCAATATTAATAATATTAAAAGCAATAAAAATTACAATTACATTTACAATAACAATAATAATGATAATAATAATCTTAGTATTTCTATAGTACAAATTAACCCATAATTACCTTCATACTTCTTTCTGCTTGCAATTGTTATTTTTATGATTGCAATTTTTACTTTAACCTCATCACCAGCAGCAGTATAGAGTTATACACTTTTTCAATTCATGTGATCTTCAAACAAGAAGTGAGATATTATTGACCTGTAGATCAGAGTATGACTATGAGAATCCATACCAGTTGTCTCCCACTCAACTGGTCATCAACAGAAAAGAGTGTACGCTCCAGGGAGCATATCTGCATTGAAATTAAAAAAAAATCATACTCATACTTTTTCTTGATCTCGTACTTGTACCGTTATCAATGGTTGTTATTAATGGCAACCACAAAATCAGTATCTGCCAAGTGCCATTTCCCCAATTAATGTAGGCTGTAAGTGGTTACTTCTCTGCTTTCTTACTCAGAGGTCAGTGTTATAGGATTAGTAGAACAAAGAAATTTTTCTGATTTTCCATGGTAGTTTCATGATATAAATAAATTACAGGACATATCAATGGTGTTTCTATTCTTTTTTGATATTTAAATTGTGCAGGTTATCTGGGGTGGTAGATGGCAGAATGGTGCTTCTGCAACCACTGGAGAGGAAGTGGAGCAAATAAACAGCCATTTCTCTCGACTAGGCACCAGTACTAAGCATATGCTTCCTGAAGGTATCTTAAGTTATAAATGTAACTATTAACATCTAATTTGTAGGTTTTCTTGTCATTCAGCTTTAAGTATTACCATACTTACACCTTAAGCATCTACTGTTGTCAAGTTAAGAAAAAACAGGTTAGAAACATAGTAGCACATACACTGGTTACAGCTCTTAGTTGCCATTCTTTAAGTGTTGGGGGTACTGAGTAAGTCACGCCCAGCTTAATTGAAGGTTTGCTGTTTTTCCACTTTCATACCATAATTTTCAGTAGAAGGTTTTTTCTTTCAATGCCAAAATGTAGTCAAGTATATATATATATATATATATATATATATATATATATAAATTTTACATTTACGAATTGTATAGAATGGAAACTTCTGAATCAAGTCAAATAAATGTTTAATTTTTTTATTTTTCTCTCTTTTTTATTTGTTGACCTCTTTTTTTTTTTTCTTTTGTCATACACAGGACGAGAAGAATTGCTCACAGAGCATGCCCTGCAGTGGAATCGTAAAAAGGTTGAAAGATTGCCTCAGTCTCTGGCAAAGTGATACACAAAGGTATAGGTATCATTATTTTAGCAGTAAGAAGCTTGTGTGGAATTCGCTTTAAGCCCAGTTGAAGTATGACAGTTTAACCTTTTTTTTACGTTATAGAGAAATCTGTTACTCTCAGAGATATTTCCCTTTGTGGTTTCAGTTGTATTTTTTATAGATCATAGTTATTCAAGACATGCATGTAACTTGTTTGTTAACACGTTGGCAGTGCATTGAGGGTAAACCAGTGTACTGTTCATTTTGCTAAGCATTTTAAGAAAATGTTGTATACCCCTCATGCACTTAGTGTCAAGTCTTGCCTCCACAGGTGAAGATGCAGCTATCCACCATAGAAAGTGAACTTTCAGGGATCCTCAAGGAGCTTCATGTTTCAGCTGATGTGCTGTCTTCCTGGAAGGAAGAGATCTATCGTGCTGCCCAGAGTAAGATTTTTGTTGGTACTTAGCCATCACTCCTGCCAAGTTAATAATGGTATTACTGAATATTTTCCACATTATTATGGAGATCTAAAGAAGTCTTTTTTTTTTTTAATGTATCACTTTGCTATTAACATGAACTGGTATTCTATTATTCTACATCATTGCTATTCTTGGAGAATTTATTATTGCTATATCGACACATACTTACCTTCTTTTAATACTCTGTTTCAGAAGAGCAGAGTTCTCAGTCCTCCATAAAAGTAATTATTTCACCACAAGAAAAAGAGTTTTTGATAAAGACATCACAATCTCAAACCATGCCAACAAGGCTTAAGAACCTGTGTGAAGCTGCCAAGGAGTTGTATGGCCAGCAGTATGACCGAGTAGTTGCAGGATCTACTGCTGGTCATGAAAACGTGGCATGCACAAATGCTGGAGAAGTAGTTAGTGATGGAGAAGAGATTTTGGTGGAAAAAGTCTCTACCCATTTAAGAAATCGGATGGAACGTCACCACTTCTCAATTGCTCAGATGGTGTACAACATGGCAAGGCTGGGAGGTTAGTTCTGACTAGATATATACAGTAGAGACCACGCTACTCAGACACTCATTTCCCGGGGGAGAGGAAGAACAATTTTTGTTAGCGGGGGTTTGAGTTAGCAGGGCAGATACTCTTCAAAGACAGTAAAGACCTTGGTTAAATAAGTTTTCAACAGTTTTTTTTTAACCTTCAGGCTAATTGGTGAATTCCTGTTATCATAAAGATTAAAGATACCAACCACTCAAGCAACTGACTCTGAGTTGACTCTTACTGAGTTCTAGTTACCAGGGTTAATTAATTTGGATGACATTTGAGGCAATGGAAGACAAAACTAGTTCGAGTTTGCAGGGAGTTCAAGATAGCAGATAGTAAATAACTGACAAAAATAGGGTCAAAACTATGGAGAATTAAAATTTGTTCAAGTGAATGGGGAATTCACGTTAACTAAGTCCGAGAAAGCGGGTTTCTACTGTTATTTTACCCAAATTAGTGTCAATGAGGTTTATTACCTTTATCATTATCGAATAAGTAATCCTACGCAGTTTACTTGGCAATGACATCTAGACAATGTCCAAACGTTGCTTATTACGGTAGCTGATTTTAGTGTTAAATTATTATTATTATTATTATTATTATTATTATTTTTATACCTTGTTACAGTTTGCACGAGAAATAAGAGACTAGAACAGAAAAATCTGGCTATTCTTTGTTACCCCCCCTACAGTCATTTATTTTATAGCCGTACCTACTAGACTTTTTTGTATATTAGATTCCAGTAAGCAGAGGACAAGGATTCGGCGAAAAGTTTCCATTGAGAAGGAATTGTTGCAGAAGGTTGTCACAAAGTATAATCAACTGGTTGGGGAAAGTGCCAAGGTTTCCCTAGAAAGCATTGAGAATGGAGTCTTCCCGTGGCATGTAACTGTTAGCTCAGTGGATGACCGTGGTAAGAACAACTGCTAGTCCCGCATTTTTCTTTAGTGATTATGTAATTGCCTCACGGTTTTAAGCTATTGCTGATCAATGCTTATTTATCAGTTGCATTATTTGACAACTGCAAGATATACTAGTAGCCCGTCTTTCCATGTTAACAAGTTTTCCTACAGTTTTCTGAAACGCTGTTTTCGATTCTGTTTGGATTTGTAGCTTTCATCCGGAGTAGTTTTATTTGTTTGTTGTTTTGCTGTTAAAACCATCTTTATTTGTACAATGTAGTTCCTCGGAGTACAAAGAGAGCGGCAGTGGAAAAGCAAATGGAAATCGATAGGTTCAAAGAGGAGCTTCCGCTGATAAAGAGAGAGATGAACTCCTTCATTTCGTTCTACAAGGATCGAATCATTCCTGAAATTGATAAGAAGAAAAAGGAGTTACAAATTTCTTTAAATGGTAACAGTGTATACTATGCCATGTCCCATTTCCATAGCAAAGAAATTTAACACTCCAACTTCTTTTTGCTTATTTAACACCTTAACTCTTAATCTTGAAGTGGTTTTTCCCGTAAGGTTTGGTTAAACTTGCCGAGATAGCTTTGGCGAGTAGTAAGACCTATTACACCTCCCTACTACTTTAACGATGATCAAAATTTAAAGTTAAACAATTTTCCTCTTTTGCATCATTAAAATTTTTTCCAACCTAATTTTTGGCGTGGAGATTATTCATTTGGAGATTGACTCATTTTATTGTTAGATGCCGTGGATACAGGTTCTCAAGTGTGTCAATTAGATGAGGATTGCACTACTGCAAGTGAAAACAACTTTGTGGAAAGAGTAAGATGCGATAAGGCGTATGCTTTATACTTTAGATGCTGGATCTGTCGTACTTTGTTTCTTGGTGCTGTTAAGTTTTTCAATATCATTGGTGATGTAGCTGTCCATGGCTGCCGTTATGAATAAATCGAAGTGTTGGAAACACCTTGGAAAATCGACTACCTCTAGTTACGACCACCACTGTTAATAGAAGCTCTCGTAAGCGTCTGCTACAACTTTTGGAAACCATCAACTGGTCTTTTTCCCTTTCAAGCTCTCAAAGGTTCTGAGTTGTATTGCTACTTGATCACATTACCTGTTATACAACTTTGCTTTATAAATCTTGTTGATGGGAATGTCCAATGTAAAATTAAAGATGATTTACAAACAAATAAGGAGTGTTACTCAAAGACCAAGGTGACCAAGCTTTCAAAAAGATCTCTCAAGCTCCCGAAATTTCTTGTTTCAGCGTGTAGTCGCTTACAAGAGCTTTGACTGTAGGGTGCATTCACGCACGCACGCACACACACACATACCTATCATTGGAATTTAAGCTACGCCATGCTTATTAGGTTACACAAGCCGAAACAGCGCTCTTTTGTTTCTTTTATTTAGGTGTCAGACTGTGCCGCTCTTTCTATAAGTGGAAAGGTGACCAAGGGAAAGATTTCTTTGTTGGAAGAGGGGAAGGAGTTCTGCTTGAAGCAGATTGCAGCTGGCTTGAATGCTTTTTCGTCAGTGTTATCAAATGAGTTGCCGTCATTTAAAGAGCTGGCTGTCAATTCCGAGGACGATGGTTCTGAGCAGGAGGAAGAGGATGATGTTGAAGATGTATCGGAAGGCGAAGAGGATGAAGGGGACGAAGACGACCTAGGTGATCTACAGGAAGAACAAGTAGCGGGTGCCATTCGAGCTGATGATGAACTGACAGAGTTCACTGATGAACTGCAGCCGTTTCCTCCTTTGCGTTCTGAGTTGATAGGTGAAAACATATATGTTTGGCGTTTCCCTCAGGACATCAGTCAGAGCACGTTTAACAAACGTAATGGAAGTAATGCATGCAGTTTTATTTCTATTCTTCTCGCATGCCTTTTTAAAAGGAAAAATATGCAGATTCCAGGGGAAGGATTTCTGCCTAGTAATGTACTCCGAATATTGTGCGGCTGTATTGAGATAGGAAATCGAATGTATGACAATTGTCGGGATAGCCTTCCCAGCAGATATCTGTCTGTTCAAGAAGCTGCTACTCTCGTATCCTTCTCCAATGTGCATGTGTCTGTAGCAGAGCCCTTACCAGTAAGATTGGAAGATGTTCACGAGTTGTCCACCTTGTGTGGGCAGTTACGTAAATTGACCGACGATAAAACCTACTTTTTAAATATTGTAATTAACGAGAAGACCTCTTTGTTTGTGCTTACTCCACCGAATATCATGTATATTGACACACATCTTCACGGATCCAGTGGTGCTGTCATAGTAAAAGGCTCCACATTGAATTTAAGTGACTTCTGTAAGTTTGTGTGGGCTTTGGAAGAACATGACCAAAGTACTTTTGGGAACCTTAGCGCTTTGACGTTTCCTTAAAGGGGAAGTATCATGAGCTGCCCATCTGAAAACTTGTTGGTGGAATTCGGTCACTACTAGAAAACTAATTATTGTTTCTCTAAATTTCACGCTTGTAGAATGTCTACAACTTCACTCTTGTAGAATGCTTACCTTCGTCAATGAATTTGACATTTAAAACTTCTCAGTACTGTGCTCTCCATCGGTTGAAGTGCAAATGTCTCTATTTCCAAAGGCATTTGTCTTAACCAAGATTGGACTAGTCTTCTTCAATTTTAAGTGTCGGGGCGACTTTGCAGCTCTCGCTACTTCACCTTGAAAGCAAATTGAACATAAGTAAGGCGTTGAGAATATGTTCAGGTTGCTGCCCGCTAACAGCAGATCGACGATTTTTTGATGGCAATAGTGCCCTGCATACCCACGTCGCCAAGCACACGGGAAGGTCTCCACGCATAGGTCGCTCTCTCGTAAACCCCCTAGGCATACACGCATCTTGTAAATATCGTTGCACGTAGTTTTGCTCTTTGGGCGCTGGTCAACAGGACTTCAGCACAAGTCCCACATGTAAACAAAGCTTCTTTATTGAAAAATATACAGTGAACGGTTAATAATGCCTTGTCATTACTTTTGTTAATACCATTAAATATTAATTATAAGTTTATTATATACCTTTCTTAATCGGTTTTATTCCTTTTTTGGCACGTATTAAAACCTGTTGTTGTCATTATCATGGTCTTGCTATGGCAATATCCATCATTTTTGCAGTTGGCGGCATCTACCGTTACATCGACATAAAGGCGTGGCCATGCCAATCAACGCAGCAAAATTAAAATTGGGTTAACATGTTAGTCATTTGACGTGGCAGGTTAAAAAGACCTTAAGGGTGCCCCCCTTGGTGTGGCTTAAGTAGATTGAGACCCAATTATTCCCTTGTTGAAAATAGGTTTTTGCTTTTTCTTCGCTGAAAAAGGGCAAATGAAATTAGAACTGGTCTGAGAAATTTTAACCCCTTGATTCCTGATAAACGTCTTCATTTTACATTTGCCTGGAGCACACAAAATAGTCAAAAAAATGGGTGTCTATTTGTCACATAGTCATTTTGATAATAACGAAAGCGAAAAAAAAAAATTATAAAATCACATTAAGCTTGTAATAGCAATATTTCCGACCTGGAGAGATAAACATCAATGTACGAATACCACTTGCACTGTTGTGTTAAAAGCTTCTCAATAGGCAATTCCCTATATGACAAGCGCCTGCAGGGGATTATGGTAGTTGCATTTATCGCTTCTAAGTCTTGGACTTCTTTTTATTTTCTTATTTCTTTTTCTTATTTTTTTTTACCATGATTCCCTGCAGGCACGTCTTAGAGGGAATTCCCTATTCCCTTCATTTGCTGTAATGTGCTTTGTATCATGATATTGGATGCGGTGTGGGCAATATAAGGACCTATTCCTTTCTTTCCGTCATTTGCCGTACAGTGCTTGCAATTTGGGTCCGTTTTGGACAATATTACAGCGTATTTACATCGAGCTACGTTCGGATAGTAAATTCTCTGATGTGCGAATACGTCCTCACTTTCGTACATTTGCCGTAGAGTGCCTGCATATTGGGTGCGTTTTGGGCAATATTGGACCCTATTTACATAGATGTACGTTGGGGTTGTAATTTCTCTGTTGGGCAAATGGGTCATCACTTCCGTACATTTGCCGTAAAGTGCTTGTAAATTGGTTGCGTTTTTGGGCAATATTAGATCCTATTCACATAGACCTATACGTTCTACTCCCTCTTCCACTGTTCTGCGGAAAGGTCCTTGCCGTAATTTGCCTTAATGTGCTTGCATATTGGGTGCGTTTAGGGCAATATTAAACCCTATTCACATAGATGTACGTTTTAATCCCTCTTCCACTGTTCCGCAAAAAGGTCCTTTCTTTCCGTAATTTGCCTTAATGTGCTTGCATATTGGGTGCATTAAGGGGAATATTAAACCCAATTCACATAGATCTACGTTCTAATTCCACTTTCACTGTTGTTCGAAAAGGTTCCGTTTTTCGTACATTTGCTGTAAAGTGCTTGAATATTGAGTGCGTTATGTACAATATTAGACCCTATTCACGCACTACGTTCGGATCGTAATTTCTCTGTTGTGCGAATGGGTCTTGTCCTTCAAACATTTGCCGTAAAGTGCTTGCATATTGGCTGCGTCTCGGGCAATATTAGACCCTGTTCACATAGATCTACCTTCGGATCGCAATTTCTCTGTTGTGCGAAAGGTGCTCACTTTCTTCCATTTGCCGTAAAGTGCTTTCAAATTGGTTGCGTTTTGGGCAATATTACACCCTATTCACATAGATCTACGTTCCAATCTCTCTTCTAATGTTCTGTCAAAAGGTCCTTTCTTGCCGTAATTTGCCGCAATGTGCTTTCATTTGGGGTTATTTTTGGGCAATATTAAACCCTATTCGCATAAATCGACGTTCTCATCCCACTTTCACTGATCTGCGAAAAGGTCCTACCATTTGTGCATTTGCCGTAAAGTGCTTGCAAATTGGTTGCGTTTGGACAATATTAGATCCTATTCACATAGATCTACGTTCTAATGTCTCTTCCACTGTTCTGCGAAAAGGTCATTCTTGCCGTTATTTGCTTGCATAGATCTATGTGCTTGCATGTTGGGTGTGTTTAATTTAGGGCAATATTGAACCCTATTCACATAGATCTACGTTATAATTCCACTTTCACTGTTGTTCGAAAAGGTCACGCCTCTCGTACATTTGCCGTAAAGTGCTTGAATATTGGGTGCGTTTTGTACAATATTAGACCATTTTCACATAGATCATGTTCGGATCGTAATTTTCTCTGATGTGCGAATTTGTCTTCACCTTCGTACATTTACCGTAAATTGCCTGCATACTCACTGGTTGCGTCTTGGGCAATGTTAGACCCTATTCAGATAGACCTACGTTCGAATCGCACCAATTCACTGTCATTTGCCTTACTGTGCTTGCATATTGGGTGCGTTTTGGCCAATATAAAACCCTATTCACATAGATTTACGTTCTATTCCCAGAAAAGGTCCTTCCTTACTTTCCTTTTGTGCATTTGCCGTAAAGTGCTTGCATATGAGATGCTTTTTGGACAATATTATTAGACCCTACTCACATAGATCTACGGTGGGATCGCAGTTTCACCGGTTTGTGCGAATAGCTCCTCGCTTTCGTACATTTGCCTTGAAGCGCTTGTATATTGGTTGCGTTTTGAGCAATATTAAACCCTATTCACATAGATCTACGTTCGGAATGCGCTTTCTCTGTTGTGCGAAAAGGTCCCCACTTTCGTACATTTGCCGAAAAGTGCTTGCAGTTGGGTGTGTTTTGGAAACTATTCTGCGGAACGGTTCTTATACTTTCCGTCATTTGCCGTGATGCGCTTGCATATTGCTTGCGTTTTGGGCAATATTAAACCCTATTCACATAGATCTACAGTACCAAGCACCGAACATTCACTGCGTAGGTTGAGTTCACCTGGCGAACTTATGACTTCGGGTAAGGAAGGTAGACACAACGGATACCTGCACGATCGACAATTGCTGCCTGGTATATCACAAAGAACAATGTAAAGCCTTAGATCTCTGCTAGGTCCCTAGCAGAGCATTTACAAGGCAGCACTCTGCACTCTCAGAGGTAATTAGCCACTGATAATGACTGATGAAGTTATTATATCATTTTGCTTGCTTTATAACACTTTCTTCCTATTAAACTTAAAAGTTATGCTAATGAAATGATTTTTAATGTATAAATATACTACCAAGTACTTCTGAAAGCAGGAAAATAAAACTCAAAGTATATTTATGGTTTTTGTATATTATAAAACAAAATAATAGCATAACTAAGCTTAAAGGTAACTGAAGAGTAAAAACAGATTGGAAACATAGTAGCTGCTTCATTCTTTCTCACATTATTAATGGAAATTCAAGACATGACCCTTTTTTATTTGTAGATAAAGAAAATTGCTTGAGACTTATGGCTCTGTCAATTTCAATGAGCACCCCCCAGGAATTTGGGTTTTAGACGGGTTTTAGACAAGTTGTAGGTCCCCACCATAACGAGCTGTCTGGGGTGGGGCATTTGACAATTCACTCGTAAACAAAGAATTATACATCGTTACCTTTTTTAAAACACAAACCTGCTTTATTAATCATCAAAAAGATTAGCCCTAAATAAACAATGCAGATAACTTTTTAACCCATTGGAAAATAGACATGGCCCACCACCACCCACATAAATTCACATTCCACATGAAAGAAAATAAACACAAAAAAGCCATGGCACAGTACGGTACAACATTGATGATTTTCGGGGGCCCAAATAATTTAGATATTGTGGTTTGGTGGCTGCAAGAAAAGAGCCTAGAAGGTTTCATCAAAATCTTCGAAGGTAAGTTCATTTTAAATTCATATTATAAATATGTATGATATCATAGTTTTGTTTGTAAATATATGAGCTTTGAGTTTACAGTGCAAGCATATGGTCTTCATTTGGATCAATTTCAATATGCTTTATTCCAAAAAAAAGTTGAGTGCACGAATAACAGTCATAATCAAACTATAACAATAGCCTTCCCAAAGGATATGGAGGAAAAAGATAAACGACAACCTCCCTACCGACTTTTTTTGAGTACCCCAAAATAACACACAAATTCTGTACTGGCTTAAACTCTTTGGGCTTTAGTTCGAATGAAGTATGTTGTGCACCAGTCATTTGAAACCCCTGCAACCCACCACCCCCCTCAGGCATGAGCAAGACATTCACTTTTGATGCAAGTGAAAGCAAGTGAAGCCAGAGTACCGACCGTGAAGTCCCTGGTCCATGGGAGAAAAATTGAATGGTGAACTCCCCCACCCACATATGTTCAAAACACATGGTACTCCCTTGTAAAAGGAAACTTGTTATAGTCAAGCGTATTATAAACAAGGGATCAAATGAACATGCTGATTTCAGTGCAGCTAGCAATATACTTGTAAAGGCCCCACAATAGACAAGGAACAAGACCACTATTTGAAAAAGATAAGACATGAATCCAGACGGCCCCAAAAAAATTGCATATTAACTTTCAGCTTAATCATAATATCAAATAGGTCATAGACAATCAAGTCTTCTGAGATAAGAGATGTAATGAGTCAATCATAATTATGAATGCAATATCATTGAAATCTGCCTACCTTTCATGAACCGACTTTGAAAATTTCTCTTGTTATAATAGCCTTCATCGATACATTTCAAAAAGAAACTTTGCAAAGCATTATAATTTGCCGTATTTCATCATCATCATAATCATAATCATTTATTAGCCATTATTTAAATAAAAGTACAATGATAACAGTTGTATGTAGGTGAGGAGACCTCTAAGAAACCACCAGGCTTATAGGGGAGGCCACCTCGGTTAGCGAAATGTCGTTTCAATAATCGCAGAATGATCTGATAAGTCGAGTGAGTCAATATAATTGGCATTCCCCGCCTAACAGGGGACCAAAATGGAGTGAATGCAATCTGAAGGGAAGGTCTCCCTTTACCCCGCTCATGCCCAAGGAGGGGGGACAGGGAGCTTCAAATGACTGGTGCATTATTTGGTGAACAAACAAATCCGTTTAATCTGTAGTATAAGTTAAAATAACTTACAATGTATTGCAATTGAGGTATGATTTCAGCTTATACATCTATGTAAACTTTCCCGATCTAAGGTACGGGTGACCAAATCTCCCGGACATGTATAAAGCAGGCTGTGCCTGTGTATGAAGAAAGAATTAAATGTTTTACCTACCATTGACCTACGAATTTCGAAACTTATTTTCGCCGCTCTTTGAACATCTTTGGACGATATTCAATGCTTTTTTGTGGCTTTTTTGTTGTAGAATCAACGGACCTCTACTTTTCTTAATCCAATAACTTATATTTGGAATCGAAAAGACAGAGATCTCCCGGGTTTTAACGATTTTAGGTTCGTCAGGTTGGCATCTATGCTTAACTGCCTTAAGCTTAACAAAGAACAAGATCAAGGCATACAAGAATGAAGCGGCAAATTATAGGCCACATAAGGAAAAATACAAGCTTTCGAAAATGGAAATAAAAATAATAGGATCAGTCAAGCATCTACAGACTGTTCGAAAATACTAACCTTGCCTATCTTCCTTTTTTTGTGGCTACCACTTCGAGAGTCCTCTCTCTCAACGTCCACATTTACGCCTGTACAAGTGCATAAGACACATAAGACACATCTAAGAAGACTGGAAAAGAAGGCCAAAACAAATTAAAGCAAAACTTGTTCGCATGAAAATGCAAATACCTTCTGAATATTCATCAGTTTCCATCCTGATTTCCATATTGGAAGCCGCCATTTTGGGAGAAAGGTGACCGATCATTTACCAGGTACCAGTGCTACACACGTCGTGTAGATTATATATATCTGATAATTTAGTGCATATTAGCAATTAGTGATATCAGATAATTTAGGTGAGGAGGACATGTTGCCCAATCAAACCCAATAGCCCTTGCTGATTTAAAATGATGAGAGGGGTTTGGGAACTACCTTTTTTTACCGGTGCGAATCTCGAACGTAGTTGCTGACATGCGGTTTTGTGAGGTCAGCATAAGTCACAACAGTAGTATAAGCAAACTGTACGCAGTATTCTTTTGATAAATCTCTAATTGATTGTGCAAAAGAAACGCTGGGAATCTTAACTCGAAGGATGGGCTATTTTTTATGAAAAATTCAGCATATTTCAAAACTGTTAGAGGCTTGTTCACATGGAACGTGTACACCTCTTATCTTGAAAGTCTTGTGCTTCGGCTAACTGATGACTTAGAGAACATTTAAATTTAACATTTGATGCCGTAAGTGTTTTAGCTAGTGGTAGTAGGGCCGTAATGAAGTAGGGACGACCACGAGCGAACGAAGATCTCGAAGCGAAAATTATATCGAGTGAGATTAGATGCTTAGTTCCCTCCTGTTTACGGTGTTTGTGGCCGAAGGCGAAACTCGTGGAAAGTTCGGACACCTGGTGAGCCAAACGGGGTGAGTCATCTTATATTTCATAAACCTAAATTTTTATCTCCACAAATATTCAAATTCTTGCCATAACATAAGAGCTTATGAGCTGTTTTAACATTAGCACTCACACGCATGTGCATCTGTTGTCCGTGCCCGGGATTTAGGGAATTTTGAATTGGAGGTGAGAAGTCTTTCCAAAGGGAACACAAGTGTATTATGAGTGTAGGTTGAGGAGTTGAAAGGTATAGAGCTCACTTTGAGCCTGCAACATCCTTAAAGATGGACAAGGAACATGTTGTCATGATCTTAATAGTTATCACTGGCTCTGCACGAGAGCCATCTGCATTATGAAACGTGACAGTTTTGGTGTAAGGCCATACACTGCACCTTTTTTTTCATCACCATTTGAACAGGTTAATGTTAGTGAGTAGAAATCATGGTTGCTGATATTGCCTTTTACAAGAAAAGTAGGTTCGCAGTGCATATGTGTATCTAGTGTGAGATGAAATTGTATATCAACAGTAATTCTGCACCATAGGTCTACTTTGAAGGTATGCTGAGTGGATCTCAATGGTTGCAGAAGTGTACTAAAGTGCAATAGGTTTCAAAGAAGTTATTCAATAGCCTTTTAACAATTAGACATTGAATAATGAGTTTTTTTTATGTAAATAGACCTTTTAGCTACATGTATGTGGTCACATGATTTTGAAATGGTAAACAAGAATTCAAAATGGCTGCGAAAGTATGTGTTTCAGGTGACATCTAATAGGTGAAACTGCTTCTTCTCTGGCTGAAATTTTTCTATTCACAGATAAATCAGCATTCAAAGATTGTGGTAATATGGAAATCAGCATCTAAAGAAATGGAGTTTGTAATTGAGATTATAAACACCTCAGCTAGAAAAACAAACTTTTGATCTCACAACCTTTAAAGGTCACAAAAATTAGTTAAAATGGGCACAAAAGGGAAACAATTGTATCTCAAAAAGAACATTTATAATGATTGAGTTTAGATTGAAGCTATATTTTGTCGAATATGCATTCACTGTTCACTCTGGTTATGTAGGAGCTGGTCAAAGTTTTAAAATGACTAAATGACAAGCAGTCTGATATTTTTCTGAAAATTTGACAAATTGAGAGATCTTTTACCATCCAAACTATTATACTCTCAGAGGGATTTATAAATTTCATGTGAAACACTTGGTTAATGCTTTCTCAGAATGTTGACACTTTTGAGACTGGGTGAGGTCCACTGATGGTCCTTGTTCTGAATCAACTATGTGACCAGCAATCTCAAATTTTTCCACAAATTTACAGAAATTGAGAGAATCTATAAAATCCAAACTACTATATGTCAATGAGGACCTCCTAAGTGATCTTGAGGAGATTTATGATACATACAAATCACAACAGTGTAGATAAAATACTTAAACAATGCTATGATACAATTTATGAAATAATGAAGATAAGTTATATGAGTACCCTCATTAGTATCTATGGAGTTTGGATGTAAATATGTAAACACAGTTTTGATGCATGAAAGTAAGTACAAGTACAAATAACAAATATCAGATAAGGAGAAAGATTTGGCAAATTTTTATTTGGGGTTTAGCTATCTTTCCCCCCCCCCCCCCCCTCCACACAAAGCACCTTCTTGTGACCTAACCTTGTTGGGGAGCTCATGCAAAGACAGAAAAGGATGCACAAAAATCAACCATAGTGGCATTCATTTTTAATTTAAACTCCTCTTGAAGTTCTCTTCTCTAGGGATCTTACATTATAAGCATTTTGGCATTTTTCTGTCAAATTTACAAGGATTGAAAGCTGGAATTGTTTCGTTCATACAGTGCTGGCACTAGCCACAAATTTCAACCTAGCTATGATTTTTTATATCCTGAATTTTTATTAATTTATGTCTGGTCATATGCACAATTTGATTTGCTCACAGGAAGTGCTGTCATCAAAAGCATGTATTGAGAAAATCTATATCAGTCAAGAAGTAAATTAACAAGTTTGAAAACATTTTCCTTCAATGGTCATGTATTGGAGATAAATGTTTACAAAAGCAATAAAGAACTTTTTCCACATTCATATATTCTCATCCAAGCACTAGGGGGGCTGGGAGGATTCTTGAAAGTAATACAAATCCCTGACTGTCTCTCTGGTTTGCATTACTTTTGCACTTTCTCTCAACTCCCTTTGAGCTAAGATGAGGGTATGTACAGAAAGGTTTTCTATTGCCTCATTATGGCACTTCAGCTTCCAAGTGAATCACACCAGTGGTACACTTTGAAATTAATTTCAGGTCAAAGTGATCTCATACTAGTTTTACCAGTACGTGAAAAAAGTACATTCTTTTGATTGGCTAAAAACAAGTTCAAGTTTGCACACAAGTGCAAAGTTGTAACTAGTGCAAATTACAAATATTGGGCACATTGTCAAAATTTTGTGTCTGTCTTAACTTTCTGTGATGTTTTTTTCCTGTAAATTATAACAGCGCAAAGTGCTTTTACTGTTTCCACAAAACCAAAATTTTTTGACAAATTTGACACTTTTTTGACACTTTAAGGGCAAAGTAAGACCATTTGAAATCACTGCATGCAAACTAGACACCTTGTTTTAAATAAAGTAGGAAGAATTCTGAGTTGTTCATTGCAGCCAGAAATGAATATTCAGGAAATATGTCAGTGAAAAAGAATCAATTACATGTAATCCAAATGAAGCCATTACATTTTAGGTATTTAAATTCTGAATGCTAAAAATATGTTATATATCTGCATTAAACATACAGTGGCATGAAAACACAAACAGTGGCTTATATATATTAAAGTTCACATGGCAACCAGGTGGACAATCAGACATGGTTTGATGCTACTCTGGATTAAAGATTTGATGAATGTAACCTAAGAAGTTACAATTCATAGATCCAACATTTTGGCATTACCACCATGCAGCACCTTTGTTTGGAAGCTTCGCATTTTAACTCTGCCCACGCTCCTTTGAATCATGATGATGGCAGCTTACTTCCTGATGCCTATTTACACCTCATCGGAAAAAAGGCAGCAAATTAGTAATTGTATAAAAGGACCTCTTGTTGCAGTGTTTAGATCACCCCTGATGAAGGCTATGATGGGTCTATGAATTGTAACTTCTTTGGTTACATTCACTTAGTTTTTAAACCAGAGTAGCATCAAAACATGTCTGGGTGGCCTATATGTTATAATGGGAGAGCAAAACCTTCTCTTGAGCATGAATGGTAATTGGATTTGAACCACCAAGGCTTACTATTACAAGAGAGGTTAAGACCAGCCATACATTTGTAAGAAGAGTTGTAAGAAGTTTCAATGTAGCAAATTTGTTGATTTGTATACCACAAGCTTATTTTGCTGAGCCTAAAACTGAAACAGATGTTCTTAACTACATTGAAGTTTATATAAATTGAAAATTATATATAATGATTTGCTCGCAATATTGATGACTTAGAGTAGATTTCAGAAAGAAACTGATCAACCGCTTGAAGCAGGAAAGCCAGGTGCATTAGATAGGCAAAATGAATATCTTCAAAAGGTATTGAGATATCCAGCCAGCAAGCTTCATTTCTTTGATGAATCAAGTGTCGTCAAAACAACAGGGAAATCACAAATTGTTGGGGTTGATTACTTCAATATCCTTCAATGTTGATCAACTGGGTTAGATCATTTAATTTTGTTGGTGATGCCTTACAGGAAGAATGGGCAAATGGAAGTGCTTCCCTAATGGGACACAACACTGTAGTGGGGAGAAACTGATGGATGTGGTGATTGATAATTTTGGATTTCACCCTGCCTGTCACATTGAGCCATTGTTGCAAGATATGCTCAAAAGATGTAGAATTGAGTTGATCTACCAACCACCATACTCACCACATCTAAATACATGTATGTACTGTTTTTAATCAGATCAACAATTTCTTTAACAGCACCAGTTGTTAGCAATAAATGAAATGGAAGTAGAAATTGGCGAGTTGATTTGCAGTATCACGGCAGAAAACTTAGCAGAGTACATATCACAAGAAGTGTGGCTATCTAGTGTAAAACTAAACAATAAGTAGAAATGAAAAGACAGGGAAGGAGGGATAGCAATCGTTGTAAAACAAGAATTTACTTCACTTATTGGCTTTTTGATTCAATATGCAAATCATGAACTTGTTTGTTGCAAGACCATGTGGTTTCTGTTTTAACTCAAGCTGTGAGAAAATATGGAAAAGGTTGCATGAATTAAGATATTTGGAGAAAATATTAATCCATGTTGTTGGGATTAAACTGAGAAATAAAATCTGTTTTCAAGAAGACCATTCAAGAATGTTTGTGAAAGTACATAACAAAATGTTGAATGCCAGTATTGAACAGCATGTGAAATGTACAAATTCATTAGAAGACCCTGCATAATACAGCACGACCAAATTTGAAATACAACATACACACAGTGGTTGACAGTCATGCCAGTGCAGTTGAGTATGCTCTTTTGTTACAAACACAATGAAGAGCAGTGATCTACACTGCTATTCCAATAAGTATCAACGTTTCTTTTTGGTACTGTTTGATCAGAATTGGCAATTGCCAGTCCTTGCTGGCATCAAATCCAGGAACCTTTCCATTTCATGGAAATGCAGTCACTTTACTTGATTAAATTGCAGACTTTTAGTCTGGGAGACATCATTGCAAAAATACCAAGTGGACACCTTTGAGAGGGATCTGCAAAACACTTTCAGCTTTGATTCTGCATCACACTGTTCTTTTCATGATTGGGTTCATATTTGCTGCTCCTGTGTCTTTTGTTTCAGCTCCAGGTGCCTGTTTCTTAAACCACAAGCATCATGGGAAGGAAGAAGAGGAAGAACATTTTGGTCTTGTATGTCCAGACTTGTGACAATTTTAACAGAGCCTGGACTGTTTAGAGGAGAGAGGCTTGAGGGCATCATTGGTGTGAGTAGCTTTGCATAGTTTCTCTTCTGCACTAGATAACAATGCTTTTTTCAACTAAACAGTTTTGGCTAAATTGGCCTTCATAAGGTCTAACAGTGATTGCTCAGGGTTTAGAGCAGATGTCATGGCTTTATCAAAGCTTCTTTCTGAAGAGCAGGGATCAAGCTTATTTTCACTTTTGCTTGTAAGAGAAGACGGTATTTGAAGCGTTAATAATTTATTTATTTATAATAATTTGTTAAATGTCTAGTGTGCTTTTTAACATGCCGGGTGATCAAAAGCGCATGGCAACAATAAGTTACCTAAACTATACTATTGTTAGACATCCACAATAAATTCCAGAGATAATAAATCACATCATTTATATAATTATATATATATATATATTTACAGATCTAAGAACTATTAAAAGCTAATTGAAAAAGATAAGTTTTAAGACATGACTTAAAAGTTGATATGCATTTGATGCTGTGAAGATTAGCAAAAAGAGCATTCCATAAAGTGGGTGCAGCCACACTAAAAGATCTGTCACTAAATGACTTTTTCATTTTTCTTGAGGGATGCTTTAAACAAACACCTTCATTTGTGTGCAGCAAATAGCGCATATTTGTCTTAATGTTAATTAAATCAATAATGTAACTAGGTGCCATACCATGGAGGGCTTTAAAAGTAAGTAATAAAATTTTAAACTTCATTCTTTTTCAGTCAGACTCAAAGTCCAATTTCGAAGGTTTTTTTGCAAGGCTGTTTGTTATTGTTTTCAACCTTTTGTAATAAGTTAGTTACTGGTACATATTAAATATTTTAAGTAATTTTGAAGTTTTTGTAATGTAAGTATTATTATCTCAATAAATATTGTAGGAAGAATTAATGTGTTTTTTTGCTATGAAAACTTTTTTTAATGAAAATTTGGTCAAAAATTGGGGTGCTTATTATACATGGGTGCATATATGGGTAAATATGGTATATAACCAGAAAAATGCCGCACAACGAGACTTAGAAATATGGGTCGACATAGAAAAATGTGAGTCGAACAAGGCACCGAGATTATGCACTGCTTAAACTGGCTTAATATCCATCATGCCAACATGGACTGAACAGTGATCAATTTTCAGCAACTGTTGTCTCAATCTGATTACAAGAAATTGAGTCTTGTCATCATTGATCTTTAATTTGTCCTTGTACATCCATTTGTGTAAGTTACTAGTAAATGGCTCCATGGCTTCCAATGCCTTCATTTGATCCATAGGACTGTTAGGATTGAAAGACAAGTAAAGTCCCGACCTGCCTGAACACTGATACAAATCAACAATGGCTGTAAATTCGTGTAATAAACTCCGCTTGTTCAATAATACCCTCCATGGACAATCCTGTGTCTTTGTGTAGTAGATATATATGATAAGTTCAAACTTAAAAGTAATAAGAGACTGTAAAAAGTTATAGAACAGATAGCCCTGATGGACATGTTCACCATCTATGAAATGCAAATTATGCATGAATATACAGCCCTTCTTCTTACAGCTTTCCTCTTTTTGCAAGTTCCAATGTTTGAACAACAGGTGAATTTAGCTCACTGACTCTCAGAAGTGTTTCAAATATAGTCCTTCATCTGAGGAACAAACAAACATCTCTTGAAAGTTATCTGTATTGTCCTCATTTAAATTCACATAATTGTCATCATTTCTTACTGGAAAGATGGATATGTCCTGCAATTTTTTCCTCTTACTGTTATTTTAACCTTTAATGAGTGATCACCTCTTTTAAGCTAACCTACAGTGTAAGCGTCTTAGTAGTGTGTACTTTTAAGCTGTTGTGGTCACCCTTTACAGAATTGGAATGGACTGTTTCCCAGGCCTGATAGACTTCTTCTACTTCAAATGAAGGAGAGGCTGCAAAAAAGTTGTGTCTACTGCAAGTCCCAAAGCAGTGTCTGCATGGGATGCTCCACAGTGGACAAGACATGCTCCCTTTTCAACTTATAAAGCTGAAAGAAGCTGAAGCAAGAAAATTTTCTCACAATCATGTTCAGACAGAGACTACCTCAAGGTGTTCACCTGGTCAGTGATTTGATGTATATGAACATGCAACTAGCAATATTGGTGATTGTTGTCAACGTCACTTTTAAGGCTTTCAAGCTCTTTAACTTCCAGTGGAGTATTCTCTCAAGGCATGGTAGCAAATCCTGCAATCTGAGTGGCTTTAAGTGTGGTACAGATTTTCTTTGCCCATGGCATGGTAAGCTTTCATGAGGCAATGAGAACATCCCAAGCTCCATTGCCATTTTTCATAAATATGTTTTGTTTTGCCCACTGGGCAATATTTCCAAGCAAAGTATTTTAAAGGAAATCAAGCCAATTCATAACTTATAAATTTTTTCTTTTCTCTCTCTGGAATCACTTTGGTTGCTAACAAAAATATTGTTTGAATCGAATTTGTAGTAGCAAATGTGTCATATTAAATGGGTTAACACACAGCCTATAAACAGTATTAAGTAACTTTAATCTTTCACAAAAAGTCACAGAGGAAGTTAAAACTGTGAGATATTTGTTTACAATTGAATCAAGCAATGGAACATTCGTTCATTTAAAATCTGAATTTTCTTGCACTATTTTTTCATTGTGAAATGGTGAGCAAGGTAAAGCACTTCAACTACAAAAATAAGGATTGTTTTCTAGAACTCAACCATTTATTTTTACATTTCTCAACCTCAAGGTTGTTGAAGCAATGGCATGCAATGCATACAAACAAGATAATAAATCATAAAAACTAAACAAAATGTCAATGTTCAGTTGCAACAGAAATTTTCACTCCTAAGTTACAAATATGCTTTTGGTAAGTCTTCATGAGTCCTCCATCAGCACCAAACAGATTCACTATGAATGATGTTAAATAGTGAAGCTGAAAACAAACATTACTTGCCACATTTCAGGAAATATTGCTTTCACAAGAGTGGTTTTGCTTTGTTTGTACTTTTTATTCATGCTTAGCATTATGTGATGATGATCTTCATGACAATTTTAACAGATGCTCATTCTTATTTACTTTTGCTAGAGTTGGGTACCGTGTGTTATTGACAGTGAGCGGCATTATGTTCAATTTTGTTGGTAATGAATAGCTCAACATTTCAGATAAGAGAAAATGGTTTCACTTAGTCATTCTTTTACATTCACACTTAAGATTCAAGTAAAAAGAACAAATCAAATCATAAACAATAGCAACAGTCTTGCTTACACATGAACAAATAAATAAGTAAATAAATAAATAATTAAAGACGTGAACTGCAAAGGGTAGAATGGAATCTCATTTTCTTCACTTATTCTATGAACCTAAAGTCATCCTGGTAAAACATAATAATGTCTCCTGTTCCAGCAAACTGCAAATAATTTCATGTAATATGGATAACTGAATGCAAACAATTCAAGTTTTGCTGTTAGATGCTAGCGGTAAACTTTTATGACAACAACTTTAAATTATTGAAATTGGTATTTCCTGATATTGTTTGCTTTCTAAAGTGGTACCAAGCAGGTCAAAAACTTTTTTCCTTTTTCTTCATAATGCAGACAAGCCACAGACACCGAACACTTTGGTACTGAACCATGTAATGTCACCCTTCTTTTTTATAAATCTAACACACCATTCAGAGTTACAAAGGCTAAAAACAATAGACTGCTTCATACATATTAATGAGCTTCTTCCATGCTCATTTTTTTTATGTGTTTGACAAAATTACATGTGTGTGCAAGTTTTTTTAACACCCTTTTCATGTGAATGGAGTTATTACAGTGTAGGCACACAATATGTGCACAGTATTACATTGCAGCTAGTAAGCTCAATTGCATAATATTTACATTAAATTTTTATAAAAAATTTAACATTGTGCATAGTCCTTAGACTTTTCATAATAAAATTTGAATTATAAAATCTGTGCTAATAAGTATCTAATATACTTAAGACTTATTTTATGTAAAATTGATATTTATGCTCATTTGAAATGTAAAAACAGTGTGTTCTTGTTTATGACAATTCAAGATTAGGAATTTCCTTTGATCAACACATATATGTAGATGGTATGAAAAAAATCTTTATTTTTCAATTCTGGTGAGCTGTCTTTGGAAAGTTTGATTTTTCCTTGTCCTGCACTCTGGTTAGTGCTTTAGTGATACTATTAAACTTGGCATTTAAAGCAGATGCATGAAGTCTCTTCCAAAGAGGAATTTAGCGAATAAAAGGGAGGACCAGGCGAAGATATTCATAAATTTGTAAGCCTGACTTGGATTTGTTGTACTTGGCAGTTTCCACAGGTGATATCTTCTGTGCATTAATTTCTCATCTCCATGCTTGGTCTGAATTAGATATGCTTTGCTTGTTGGTTAACTTGAAAGTTCTTTGCCTTTGTCTCTTTCCAGTATCCATGAGTAAAATTACAGTGGTTTATTCCCTCTCCTTCTCATCTAATCTGAGTTAATTTACAATTAATGGGGATAAAAGCTAATTAACATAATTATCAAGAAAGGATAGAATAATTTACCAATAAAAATGTATTATATTACAACATGCTTTAAAATCTACAAGTGTACAAACTAGTGAAAAATTACATGTTTGAGAAAAATACATGGTGGTCTGTGATTTTTTAGCAGCTAGCAGCTCTATAATAAAAGTGTAATACTGCAAAAGCTATTGACAGCACAGTGAATTACTTTCACATCGTGATGTCTATACTTTGGGCACTGAACCCAAACCAGAATATTGATGCACTCGTTTCAGTTCTGTGTAACACCATGTGCACACCATTCCTAGAGCTTTGTTCACTTGATGTATGAAGGTGGAGTGCAAGAATTCCAGAAAAACCTTTGGCAGACAGTCATTCCCTTTCTAGGTCAACATTCCTGTAACAAGATCTTGTTGCCATCCTACACCAGGAGTTCTTGTTAGGAAAACAAAAAGTGGGTTGCTTTGCTGAATCTTCAGCTTGGATAGAGTGGAGTAAGATGGCGATAATATTCTTTTTCATGATGTAAACAGCTACATTTATTTCTATCTGATGGACTTGGGGTTGACAGAATGTTCTGTGTAATGTCTAGACCAAACTGCAACAGCATTATGGTCAGATAGGCCAAAGGGTGGTGAAAGTATGGCTGGTTTTGAATCACAGAAATTATACATGTTGGTGAGCACTAGATCCAGAATGTAAGCACTGCATATAGATTGGTGGACGTGTTGTTTTAGGTGGAAATCTCGACAAAGATGTTTTGTGTCCAATTGATTTAGGTTGCCAGGGATAATAATACTGCAACCAGGAAGTAGACCTTCAGCGCACGTGATAGCATCAGACAAGTACTCTAAGATTTCAGTGTCGTTACAACTAGGTGGGTGGTAAAAACATGCAGTGATGATGCAGTTTATCCCTCTTGGTAATCTTGGGGGTTTAATGTAGGACCATAGGACTTCAAAGGCAGGATCTTCAAGCTCTTGTAGTCTCTTGGTCTAGATAGATTCTTTTATATACATGCAAACTCCTCCATGTGTACCTGGGGAGCAATCACGCTGAAGAAGCTTGTTGTTGTTTAGTGTCAAGTGGTTGTCTCCAATGGATTATTGTAACCAGGTCTCCGTAAAGAAGATCAAATCAAAGTTCTTTTGGGTTGTTAGGATGCTAGTTTTGTTGACCTTTGGGACCAAAGATATGACATTTGCCAATAGAACACATGGAGCAAACTCGGTCTTTTGAGAAGATGGCATTGTTAAGGTTTTACTTGAATATTTAATTTGTTTATATGCAAATTACGTATTTTGCCACTTTCATTTATTAGATTTTGGAAATTTTTTTTACATATTCCATCCAGCTTGGAATTGCTATTGAGTAAGGCAGGTGCATGCTGTTTTCTTTTACTGCTATGGCAGCCATGGTGAGTGGGTGATGTTCTTGCTATTTGTAGCTGTACAAGCGTCATTATATTCGTTTCTTCAACTGCAGTGCACACATATGATTTTCATATATTTACAGTAGTTATTCACCACTTGGAAGGTTTATTTGGATCCAACATAGTGACCAGCTCCAAGATCTATTAGTCTACATCTTTTTCCTTTAAAATCTCTTTCTTAAACAAGCTTCTTGAGGAAGAGTCAGATTTAACTAGTTTTGATCTAGATACACTGATTGGTTGATTAATGTCAGATTCATACTTACATACATACACACATACATCCTTTATTTGGTAAAGCAAGTTGATTAGATGGCAGCTATTGCTGATGTGGACCTGCTATCTACTTTACACTATAATAAATTTTTGTTAATAGTTATTAGTACTAATAATACATAAATAAATAGATAAACTTGAAATGACTATAAATAAATATTCATATTAACCCTTTCACCACCAGTCGTTTTTTGCAGAAAACAGCCCTGAACACCAGATGTTTTTGGTACTGTTTGCCGAGATTACGTACATTACTTTAATTGCAATTTTCATGGAGAAGGAAGCATTTTTGCAAAAAAGAACCCCATATGATTTTATTTGTTATAAAATTCTCTTTCAGGTAATTCTATTTACATTTTTAAAGGATGAAAACTGACTGAACATGAACCTCTCAAAGTTGAGATAACCTACGATTTTGAAAAAAAAAACATATGGTCCTTCTTGAAATGTGTACAAACCCACCAAAATTTGTCCAACAATATTCTAAAATGAAAAAATGCTTTTCATAGGACAACCTTAGATGAAAAAAGCAATTTATCTTACAACAAAAGTCATATTTTTACACTAAAACTCACCCGACTTCATTTGCAAAAAAGTCATGTTGTCATTGCGCAACATCTTTTGAGTAAAAAAACTTTAAATTTACCCATTGATTTGTGAGTTTTTACTAGCACTTAGAAATAGTTTTTGTCTCTGTAACAAATGAATTCTGAAATAAAACCTGTTCTTCTATTGAGTTACTGATGTAGTGCCTCTCATTTATTGTCCCTAGCTAGCAAAGTTTTCTTTAGTATGGTAGTCATAGAAGCAATTTGATCCTCCTTCTCCAATGCACAGGTAAACATTGCACTGGCTGCACTTGAAAGTTGTCTTGTGTCTTGGAGAAGGGTTGTCAGGATTTGCTTTCTTTGAAGAGAAGTGCTTTCTTTCACAGACCACACAACGATGATTCTTGCCCTCCCCTTTGAAGGGAAAATGGATTCCAACATTACTGAGACGTTCAGGCACTGGTGTGTCTGCACTCCTCTTTCTTTTGTTAGAGGCAGTTGATTTGTGTTGCTGTGGGAAGTTGCCAACCAACTGCACACAAAGGTCTTCCTTGAAAGACAATAGATCCCTTTTCCTTCCTCTTGGAGTTTCTGGGCGCTTGAACCCCTCAAGAATGTAAGCATTGTAAATGCTTAGAAGGACCATCTTCAGGAAAATGCGAAGGTACCACCTCTTCTGTTTCTTTGACTTATTGACTGCTGTCATTTGGTCTGAGAGATCGACTCCTCCCATAAAGTTATTGTAGGACTTGACAATTCCTGGCCTGTAAATCTTCTTGGTAACCCAGCGTCCTCGTTGCTTGACCCTTCTACACACCACGTCACTTTCATTTCTGACTTCTTCTGATTCAGCCCCAGAGTTGTCATCTTCGACCCAATCTGGTACCACTGGTGGGGAATGTATTGTAGTTAGAAAATAGACATCTTTTTTGTCTTTCCACCTCAAAGCTGTCATTCCTTGTTCCTTTGCAGTAAGCTATGCCACTTCTCCTCGTTTCCTGAGAACAGCTCTTTTCAATTGTTCATGCGGGTAGCCCTTGCGAGGTCTTGCTGTCCCAGCAGCAATAATTCCCCTTGTCCTCAACAAAAGGAAAAGAATTGGGCTGGTGTAAAAATTGTCAACATAAAGGTGATGGTTTGTATTGTGCAAATCTGCAACCAAATCCATGACAATCTTACCGGTCTTTCCGATGTTACCAGCCTCTCTGTCGTCCTTCCCAGCATAGATAGAGAAATTCTTGCAATAGCCAGTCTTGGAATCACAGAGTTGAAAGAATTTCACTCCAAATTTGATTGGCTTATCTGGCATTCTCACCTTTATGGCTAACCTCCCTTTGAAAGGAACCATAGCTTCATCAATGGAGATTTCACGGGAGCAGTTAAAAATTTCCTTGAATTTCTGAACAATATCATGATAAATACCTCTCACTTTATATAAGGGGTCTTGCTTTTCTTCTTCTGTTTGTTCGTGGTCTGGGTCGCAGAAGAATATGTACGATTTTAACTGGAAGAAACGTTTTCGAGATCGCAAAATGTTTTTCACTCCTGGAATGTGAAATAGCCTTGCTTCTGCAGATGACAGGAAGTAGCGTTCGTCGCGTGGGACAACAATAATGTCATTCGAAATGATCAACATTGCAATAAATGCCTTTAACTCTTCGGATGTGACAGGTTGCCAATTTGGTACTTCTTTCTTCTGAGCATTCTTGTTTGTAAATTCCACAATTTTACCGGTGATTTCCTCGGTGAAAAACAACGAGAAAAAGTCAAAAGCCTTACCAGTATCAGGTAAGTTTATTGTCGGACCAGGTGTTAACGTGAACGGTTGCATGTCTACATCGAAGCGCTGGTTCTCCCACTTCATGTTTTCGGGCAAATCGAAATTAAAACCAGCGAAATCCTCTTCCTCTTCATCGCTATCGAACAGCTCTTCAAGGACATTGTCATCTTGGAAAGAATATTCGCTTGAAGATGATAAATCTGATCCAGAATTGTCGCTCTCGTCACCCGAAGACATTTAAAAATGGCGAAGTTCGAATTTTTATCTCGTTGAACTTTCAAAACAAAATATCTCGAAAACTTTGTATGAAACCGCGTGGTGATAAAAACACGATTGTATTACTCAAACCCTCCCTAGGAAAATGGCAATATCTGGGCCCCCCAATTGCTAAAAAAAGCCTGGTTACAGAGCGGTAATGTATGTAAATTTATTTGGCCGCTAAAGGGGCCACGAGTGTTGCAGTACCTTTTTGTCAGTGGCCTCTAAAGAGGCCACCGGTGGTGAAAGGGTTAAATTATGTAATTTAGACAATGCAAATGAAAGGTGAAAGGAAGACTAATCAAAATGACAATAAACTAAACATTAATAATATATAAACTCATCACTTTTTTATTGGTTGCAGTGAGGTTGTGCCAAAAGTAATTTGGTCAATGCACTATGAGAATTTCTTAATGTTAGCCTTGAATGAAGAGTAACTAGGCTTGGACTTTAACTGGCAAGGTAAACAATTCCAAACAATACTAGAATGATGAGTGAAGGAATCATGTAAGGCTTTGGATTTTGAGAGACAAGTTCCAATCATACATTATCTCTTAAATTATATGGAGTTCTGTGCTTTGTAAATAAATTATTAATGTCATCAGGAGCTAAGTTGTTGAAAGCCTGGCATGCAATACAAGCAAGTCTTCTCTTGTACATAAAATGAAGAGATGTCCATTTTGCCATGCTGAGTCCTTCATATTTTGGGGTAGATATGTTTATGTTGTTAATCAGTCTGGCAGCATGGATGTGCAAGTCCTTGAGGTCAGCCAGCAAGTTGAAAGATCCCCACTGGGATATACAATAAGTCACACTTGGAAAAATACCTTTGAAGTAAATAGATTCTGGAGTAGAGTGTTTGAAGGTCTTCATCTGTTTAAGCTTTGAAATCTTTGCATTGAAGTTTGAAGTAACCATTTTGAAGTTTGACTCCTAAGCAAGATGAACGGGAGACACGAATGATGGGCTTATGATCTATAGAGATGAGTCTGTTTGGACCAATAAATGGTATTTTTGAGATGAACATTACTTCAGGCTTGACTGGATGGATGAACATAGAGTTGAGTTTAGACCAGGTAAGTAGTCGATGCAAGAGTTCTTGAATTTGGATTGAAATGGAGGCAGTGGAATTTCCAATAATATAGGCAGTGGAGTCGTTGGCAAACAGTTTTAACTTTGAGTCGAGGGTCAAGGGCAGGTCATATGTAAAGATACTTAAAGGTCTTGGGCCCAACAAGGAATCTTGGGGGTTAGAGGTTAGTCTTATTTTCTCAGAATTAGTACCATTGACAGATACAAACTGTTGTCAATTATTTAGGTAATTAACAGTCCAATCAAATGAGTCGCCACATAAATCGGAAGCTTGGAGTTTTTGAGGTAAAATTTGATGAGACACACGTTCAAAGGCTTTTTGGAAGTCTGTAAAAGTAATGCCAATTGATTTCCTTTCATCTAAAGGAAGTCTCCATTACTCTGTCATTCTGCAAAGCAGCAGCTCAGAGGATCTTCCCTTTCTGAAACCCCATTGGGAGTCAGTAATTAGGTTATGATGGTTCAGAAAAGAGTCTAGATGAAAGCATGCAATACTTTCCTGTAACTTACCTGGTATACTCAGAAGTGAAATAGGACAGTAATTTCCACAGTCTCAAGTACTTCCCTTTTATGAATATAGTGAACCTGTGCTGTCTTCCATTGTGATGGAAACATGCAATCATCAAAGCTCTTTTTGGCAAAATTAAGAAAGTTATGAATGAAGACCACCCAACGTTTGCAGTTCTTTGCCAGTGGTTTTATCAAGGCCACAGGCTTTTCCCACTTTGATGTAATTCTTGAAACAGTAGGATAGGAGCTCTTTATTGACAGGAAATGACTGTAGAGTAGGGGTAATTCTGTGAATGTGGTTTACTGGTTGAGTGGAAAGATCCAGTGCTGACGAGTTGTCACTATTGACCAGAGTTGAACATATATTGACAAAATAGGAGTTGAATTCATTTGCCTTTGAAAGATTATTGGTTAGAAGTGAATTAGATGGGGATTTCACAGGGCCGATGGTAGAGCACTTGTTGTTACCTTGGAAGGATTTGACCAGTCACCAAAATTCTTTACTGGATTTAGCATTAGTGGGTTTGTTACTCCAGTAAGAAATTTCAGCTGATCTTAACAATTTAGTACAGTAGTTTCTTTTTTTCCTCTAAGCCAACCAAGATGACCTTCTTGATGTACCAGGTGTTGCATAATAATAATACTAATGATGATGATAATAATAATAGCAATAATAATAATAATAATAATAATGATGATGATCGCTATTTCCATCAATTAACCAAAATTGCTAAACAAAGTATTAAAAACATGAAAATTACATTGTAAGTTTAATATATGTTAACATAGGAACAAATCTGAGATGATCAGAAGCTAAAAGGAACAGCCAAATAAAAGGGTCTTAACTCTACTCATAAGATTACTCACTTCTCATTTGGTCTAGTAAATTGTTCCAGAGTGAGGAGGCAGTGACTGAAAAAGTGCACTTTCCATAGGACTCCAGATTATTCCTAGGGACTACTAACAATTCCTTGCTGGTGGAATGTAGTGTCCAAGGGGTTTAATTAAGGAGTCTGGATCATCAACTTAACTCCCAGCAGATGTTTCTCCAGTTTGCTTCTGGGCCTTTATACATTTTCCAAGCCTAGGTAGTATCATCAATGTCATCAAAGATACTGCAAATCTGCCATGGTACAGATGCAAACTCAGATTGCAGTGCATTTCTGTCCACTCTTTATAGTCTAAGATTAGCCTTGTTTTAGGTTCCTGAGAGAACCTCTGTAGGTTCATAACAGCTTAAATTAAAATAAATGGTGATTAGGCACCATGATGTTATCCTCTGGCATTGGAAATTCCAGGGTTACAGGCATCAGGCATCATCCTATGGCTGACTCCAGTTTGAACAAAGGGAACATTTCCACCTCTTTTTGATGCATGAAGATTTCAAGCCCTATGGAGTATAGATTGGCCTCTTGCGTGGTTTCCAATTAGCTTGAGGAGTTCCTATGACTTTTCAAGTACTAAAAGGTGTTGTATTTCTTCCTATGGGTAGTTTTGAATGCTGTGTTTGTAACCTTCAAGTTCATCTAGTCAGCCCACATACAGTCATATTTTTCTTTGACTTTCTGGTGACTTTAGGTAATTTTTGGCTTTATTTATTTGCCTCACGATTGTCTAACTGATAGCCAAATTGCCACCACCCATGAAAGGTATACTCAGTGCCTTAACAGCACCTTCAGCACATGATGAATGTATTGAATTTTAGACTAAAAAATCATAATTGAAATTTGAAGCTCATCTGTTGGGAGTTGTCAAAGAAGTTCACATTGTTTGCACAAAATGCTTTCAAGTTTGAATCCCATTTTGTCAACAGTAAAAATTATAAACTTCTGATAAAAACGCCTCAGTTCATTCAGTAATCTTAAGTCTCAACCATAACACCTTTGTTGTTCCATTTTTCCTACTCTGTGATTTTGAGGAAACTTTTCCCTGTCCATTTCTTGAGGTGTGGAGACCATGACAATGCATTATTGTATTAGTAATATTAATAGAATTACCCTTATAAAGTTATGAAGATCGTCATTGCTATCAAAAGCTAATGGCAATGGTTGCCAATCAAGCAATTTATTTCCAACTACAAGGAGTTATTTGAAATTTACAGTAGTTATAGATAAACATTTTCTTGACTCACAAGTTAAAATGTTAGATACAACTATCTTGGTAACTTTTTGCCTCGAATTTGTGGGTGAGGGAATAGTTTTCATTCTGGAAATGAGTTCCAGTGGTATATAAAGGTCATACTTAACTAAGGCTCTTTGAATGATGGAAAAAGTGGTTTTCAGTTATAACGGTAAATTCTGCTGCCTGGAAAACATTGGTCAAAAATATATCCCTAGCATCCTGCTGTTTGATTATACATCTTCCTAAGGGATGCATAATGGATGCATTATATCATGTGGTTGAGTCGTCTTTGGTTATTTTCCCCAAGATATGATCTTCTCTGCTTCAATCCAGCCACTTCTTTCTTGTAGTATGGAACCTGTTTAGATTCTGTTTTAATTGGACTGTGCACAGTTCATTCTGACTGGTTTCTACAATTGGACTTTTCCTTAGTTTGCTCTCAGCTTTGTAACTGGCATTATAATCTTGATTGAAGCAAAAACAATATATATAATACTTGTGTGATAAAACTATTGTTTGAGTATTATCATTGCACGATATCCATTTACCAATTTTTCAAGTGTCTGTGAGTGCATGAAAAAACATTTTCTGCTCTCCCCAAAGTTTGTTAATGTGTTAAAAACCTAAGTTTTACCTTTGGTTTTGCCTATTCACCTTTGCACAAATTTGGCACCTCAAAGTACAAATTAAATCACAAAAATAAGCATCTCTTGCTTTTGCAACATATAATAACTAAGTTGACGAAAATCTATCAATTCAATCTACACTTGTTGTGTAGCACTAACCAATTTCAAGAAAAATGACAATGAACAAAGGTTAATTATAAAAGAGAAATATAGGTGCAAAGCTTTATCCATTGCGAAAAAAGTCATTTAAAAAAAAAAGGAAAGTAAGAATAAGCGTTAAAGAAAACTAAGTCTACTACAGTACATTAATAATAAAAACTGGCTTATGTATTAGGGAGCTAGGTTACCATGTTGTAGCAGCTTGAGCTTTTTTTTTAGTAGGAAGTGCTCAACCTAACCTCTCTGCTAAAAAGACAATGGTGCACAGTGTTTTTAAGATCTCTCAAGAGCTTTATTGGAAAGATGATCTTGATAAGTATTTTTTATGTGTAGGATTTGTACTTGAGTACAACTGGTAAATCTTAATTTCTAGGGTGGTGTGTGTACTCTAAAGCACAAACACTCAAGACAAAACAGGCGATACAGCCACTCTGTAGGCATTTCTAAGGTATTATCTGCATCTCTTGATGCCACTGACAAGTAGAAAACAAGCAAGATTGCAGAACCGAAAATAAAGGCTGGGCACAAATGATTATCCAATCTTATTTCAAGGTTCTTCTTTTGAATAGGATTCCATGTCCTGGATATGAAACTAAAAGAGAAACAACATAGTTGAAAACCAGTTTAGTCGTGGTTAAGATGGGAACAGAGGTACTTGGAAATGCTGACACATTGTTAGGGGATTCCTGCAATCTAGCTTGAACAATTACATTATCCAGGTAGTGGTAACGAGACAACTGCTGAGTTGACATCTATATTAGTTTGTTTTCTGGGGGTTTGATTCAAGGTTGGCCAATGTATAGTAAGGTTTATTGATATTGCATTGGAGGAACTTTTCTGAAGGGCTGCCTGACCGTAATATCCTCAAGGGTTGGAATCTTTGTCGTTAAGATTACCAGTATCCTGAATGAGAGTATATGCTATAACTTCTCTTTCTCTTCAGGGATACATTTTATGTCTGTGAGCTCTACAAGGCATTTGCCTGTCTTTGGCAGTTCTGTTTTGGATAGATTTGTCTACAGGGTAACCACAGCTTTGTCCAAAGAGATTATGGAGAATTCTACTTCTTCTTCTTCTGTTGTGTCTTGTGGAGCACTCTGTCTCAAGTACCTTGTGACTGTCTTCGGATCTGTCCAATGACATTCATATCTAGTGATCCTGGAACTTCTCATTTCTGCTGTTTAGATCAGTAGTGTCTCTAACGACTAAAATTTCTCTCATCAGTACAATGATCCCCAAAACTACAATAATCACCTTGAAGTGTTCAACATGAGGGATGTCTTATTTATTTGCTACTTTTTAAAGTTAGCCTTTGCAGTGCTTTCAGTAAGTTTTGAAGTAGCAGGCTGAGGAAAAGATGTAGGCAGCTGGGGAAACAAGCACCGAAGGTGTGAGCCTCTAGGGGGTATGGGGGCATGCTCCCCCATAAAATTTTGAAATTCAGGCACTCGGAAATGGCATTTCCAGCGTTTTCCAACAGGTGTTTTCCCCTCAAATGCCGATGTAAATTAGGCAATAAAACACTATTAGTTATAGTCATTTAAACAGAATATACATTTTTATTATTAGTAGCAGCGGGTCCTGTCATTATCAGAATTACTGAGAAGTGCAACCCTGGAGACAAATATCTGCTAAAAAACTGTTTAGCTTGCCAAGTTACTGTACAATGCCGTTGAACTCAGCACTGCTTCATCCAGAATGGGCTTTATAAATGAAATATGAGCAAAATATTTTGTACTTTATAACATACATAACATCTAGTGATTCTGATATAACAAAATTGAACATTTCCACTGTATGTTTTTGGCATGTTGTTCTTCAAGAGAAAAAGCATCAAACAGAAAAACAAACTGCAGGTGAGAAGATAAATTCTTTTTTAATGCAACATCACTCAACACTAACTTGCCATAAGAACAAACGGGTGAAATTGTCCCCAATAAAGAACCAAAGTTTTTGAAAGAAGGGTTTAAGGAGCTGCGTCCAATATTATGTTGAACAGCTAAATCTCTTGAAGACAAATTAGTTAGCACTAAGCTTCAAAAGCTCTCAGTAGATTATGTATGAACTGCAGGAGTTTTTAAAACAATCTATTCATCATCGCTGTCTTCGAGACTTGCTTCTTTCCTCTGCTTCAGAAGTGGCATCTATGGGTGGAAGCTTTAAATAGGCTACTGCCTGCTCAACTTCTTGGTCTATGATATTGTCAATGTTCTTCACTAAAGCAGCAGCCACCTCCCACGCTCTCATCACGTCCAGTCTCTCTGTGTCCACTTGTACAGAGGCATCTGCAGTAGTTGTAAGCTGCACTGGCAGTTTATCTCTGGCGGAAATTTTGGCCAAGTGTCGTGGGGGTTTGGCGAGCCACTACTTAGCCACCTCATGAATCAAGGACTGGCTTTGACTTACATCAGGGCCATTGATTGCAACATGCATCAAAGCTTCCAGCATGTCATTTTTCAGGGTTGAGTGGAGACAGGTTTTTAGCCTTTCAATACAAGATGCCCCTCACTCAGGCCAGGCATTGCTAACTGGCAGTGACAGACATACCTCTGCCAGTTCTAAAAGGCAAGGGCAAAGATGCTGATAAGTCAACTGCATGTTGAGCATATGCTCCAGTAACCACTCGGTTGGTGTTTTACATTTGCAAGGTGTCTTGGCTATATTTGGTCATGCTATCTCTGGAGAGAGCTGGCTATATAGACCTAAAAGATTGTACGTGAACTTTGCCCACTCACATAAGAGCTCATCTTTCTTTGAATCCTTATCCTCCTGATCTTGATAGAAGAAGTCTCTTAGCAATCCAACATCTGCCACACCATACTGCTTATAGCCAGCTTTGCTTCTCTTGGGAACAGCAGTTGGGTCAAAGACCTTGAAGGTGGTGAGGACCTTTAGGTTTCCATCAAATCGATTCTGAATGTCCTCTTTTAAGGCATCTACATATTTAGTTGTTAAACTGTTAAGCTGCTCCTCCATGTAGGGTGTCATGCTTGGTAGGTCACATCTTTGAAGTCTACCATTCTCTGACAAATCGTCCTTCAATCTTGCCAAGTGTTTACGCTGATGACCAACATCATTGAGACGATCAACTGTGTACTCAATCACTGGAGCAATGGATGCCAGACAAATTTCTCCTTCTTGAAAAGTTTTGCTTAAGTGACTAAGAATTGGAAGCACTTGCAGTAAGTATGCTGTGCCAAGGAATTTTAAACTGCATGTTTGCTGTAAAGAAAGACCACAACTAAAGGAGAATTTTCTCTACTTCCTTGATGTAGGAAATCCTGTCATTGGCATCACCACAGGCCAAAGCCAAGTGATGACAAATGCAGTGTATTTTTATTAAAGCCTTGTTTTCGGCTTGCAATCTTGCGCCAACACCATTTCTTTTCCTTGTCATAACTGAAGCTCCATCTGAGGAAAACTTGAAAGCTTCTTTTTATCAATCCCAGCATCCTCTAGTTGTGCAACAATAGCGTTTGTTAGTGCTTCAGCATCAGCTGAGCTTAAATTCCCCAACAGATTGCTTGCTGCTAGGAAAGCAGTATTTGCTTTGCCAGTTTCAGGATGGACGAATTGAACAAATGTGACAAGCTGCTCTTTGTTAGACACATCAAAAACTTCATCTGTCAGAAGTCAAAGCATTTGGCTTTTGATATATCATGTACCAACTGTGCTTTCAAAATGTTACCAATGAGAAGAAAAATCTCTCTGATTGAACCAGCTGAACAGTGTTTGAAATACTTGATATCTTCAAGACTTACTTGCTCTTGTTGGAGATTTCCTCTTTGGCAATCCATTTCATAGTAAGCAACGTTTTGTAGTAAACTTCATCTTTAGCATCTTCAATTTTTCTCACTTCTTCTTCAAAAGTTGACACTCTCCTGAGAAGTTTTGCTGTAATGGCTGCTGCATGTTGTTGTGAATTGGCATGATCTTCGACCGCTTTCCATTTAAATCTAATTGCTGGCTCGAGGTTATACTTGCTGTTGTTTTGGTTTTCTGATGTGCTATGTCTTCTGCACAACAAACAAAACATTCCCTGTCCCTCCTGGTATATCAGCCAGTTCATACCTGTATTACTGGAGTAAGTTAGATCATCGTCCATTATCCATTGATGTTGAAAACGATCAATGGATTGTTCATTCAGCCGGGTGACCCAGTCTGGGGGCCTTGTAAGGCAATTGTTCTAGTTTCTTGCAGATAGCACACTGATGAAGCGTTTTCTTCAAATGGCTTCCATGATCTGTCTTGTCACATGATGTCGTCTAGGTGACTGAATAGGGTAACTCGCTGTGATGTCCAGTGGAGCATTCCCCAGTCTGCCTTTGCACTTCAGAATGTTACCTTCTTTCCTGAACAAACCAAGTTGTTGCTTTAGATTCTCAAAATTCTTTTCGTGCTTCATAGGCTCCTGTAGTTTACGAATCCATTGGCTCCTTGCTTCACTGATCTCTTCTACCGTCAGGGTTGGTTTTGCGTTTTGCGGCTCTCTTCTCCGGGTTCTTGCTGCCTTTAAATCTCTGATAAACTTTAGGCTGAGAGCAGTTCCTCTGAATAGTTTTGTTGCATTGCTGGACTGTTTGCAGTCAATTGCTTCAGTCAACTTTATGGTCCTGATATGCGTAGGCGGTTCCAGTTTCCAATTATTCCTTCAATCTTCTGGACTGTATGTTTTCTCTTTTTGGGCAAGAGCATTTACTCCTTTGCATCTTTCTCCATTTTCCACTTCGTTTTGTAGAAGTTGCAACATTTAGGAGAGGTTCCATTTGCTATCTTCACTTTTACGGCCCACTAAAAGGCGGATATCTTTGGGAACTTTGGTCATAAGCACAGGCACCAAAAGACTTCTGTAGATTTCTTTAAGCACATCTAATTCTTATAGGCCTCTTACTTGGGCTTCTATCTTGTCGTAGGTTCCTCATAGCTTTGGAACATCAGGTGTGTTTCCTAAAGGCATCAGCTTTAGAAGGCTGTCCAAATGGCTACTGATGATTACTTGTTTGTTTCCGAATCACTTTGTCAGGAGCTCAATTGCCATGGTGTAGATTTCGCTCATTAGAGGTAGACCAGTGATTGTTGTGACTGTGGACCCACCTAGAAGACTCTTAAATAGTTGAATTTGTTGATTTTGTGCAATTCTGAGTTCTCGTGAACAGCGCCCCAAAAGCTATCCCAAAATGTTAACCACTGGCCTGGATCACCAAGGAAACTCTTCAGTGTGAGTCAAGTAAGTTTCGCGTATTTGTTTACGCTGGTTGCATTTGTTGCTGTTGGGTTTTGGCAATGCTGAACCACTTCCACTTTCTTCTTTATCTTTCTGAGACAACACTCTATTTCAACTACGTTCTCCAGCACTTGTTTGCTAAAATCTCTGGCCTCTTCAATTTCTTCTTCAATTCCTTTCTTGCCTTTAAGTGCATCCAAGATTTTGGCATCTAAAGCACAAATCGTTTCCAGTCAATCTTTAAGGGATATCTTCAAATGTTTCAACTTGTTCTCTTGAGAAGGGTTGAACTCCTTGATAATCTCTTTTGCCTTGCCCGTAAGTTTCTGGGTGTAGACATGATGCCCTTGGCATGATTTCTTCTTTTGTGTCAAATCTGGCTTGAAGGACCATGCAATAATTTTAATTGGCTTGATTCTTTCTGTTACAGTAAGGCTCAATTCTATTCCTAAAAAAGGCTCTAAACTGCGAGATTCTTTTAGACACAGTGTTCGCGTTCAACTCCTGTGTGACTGTAAAAATTCTTACCGCGTTATGTTAATGTCAGTCATTCAACAATACTTATCTAAAAATGTTTGCTCTATTGTCTCTTCATTGTTCATTGCTTAGTAGGCTCAATAGGCTCGGTTTTCTTGACAAAATATACAGAAAGTCAAGCAATGTCTGAAGTCCTAAACATGAAAGAAACCTATGAAAAATCTCTTGGTCTACTAGATTGAATCTTGTGCACTCATGATTGGTCACTGATGTGGATTGGAAAGTACTCCAAACAAATGCATTTGTTGCAGTGCTGGCAGTCCATTCTGCAAAATGTTGTCTTCTTAGGTTGAGACAATGTTTGCATCCCCCTTTACTGAGAGCAATGGACCAGTGCCCAGCCTTGGATTGTCCCAAACTAGCTGTTCTCCTTTGGTGGCTGAATTCACCAATAAGATTTTGGGCGAGTTTGATGCAAAATGCCAGCTGTGTTCTGGAAAAATGGTTAATTGCTTTTTTCTCCAAAATGAAAGAGTTCATAATTCTCACATCCAAACAAAACCAGAGTAGGTAGCACCACCACTTTCTAAACATGTTACCAGTGGCTTAATAACCGTGAAGCCGATTGTGCAGATCAGCTCCTCCCATACTCCTGTGGCTTTTCACTTCACCTTTGAATTATTGTTCCGTCACATTCTTTACAGTTCACTGTCTCGTTTCCAATTGGATTACTTTGGGTGTTGATGAAATGGACTGCTTTTTATCTTTCCAAGCCATAGCAACCATGTAGTTTTTTGGGCAAAAAAGGGGCTTCTCCTCACCTTAAGCCCTTGACATTGGGATTGTTTGTGGCTAGTTCCTTTGGGAAATCTTTTATGCCAAGCCAAATGTACCAATATTCAATATTTATAAAGTAATTCAATTTAATACCTTTTTTTGCTATTTGCTTACTTCTATTCAACTTAATCCTCAATTTTCATTCAATTCAATTTGCAATCATTCAATTTAATCTACTAAAAGTCATTCAATCTGAACACTGCTACTTATTCAATTCAATCCCTCAGTATTTGTTCAATTCTCGTTTTCAATATTTTTTAGTTTGGTCACTGATATCTAGTCAATTTATTCCACTACATTTTATTCAGTTGGAACAACATACATTCATTCAATTCAATCAGCTCATATTTGTTCAATGTTTGCCCTCGTTCATTTAATCTTGGGGACTGGGACAAGTAAAAACAAACGCATGGTACTGGGTAACACTCTTCCTGCAAAAAAGATGGGGGAATTGGAAGACATGATCGATGTTTGTGATGATTTAGGAATCAAGAGTTTCCATCTATTTTACTACATATTCTATGCAATGGAGCAAACTGTAGTTTTGGGTGTTTGAAAACATACATAATACATAATTTATTTGAATAAGGTCATGCAAAGGGCAGCCTTTGCTGATGTGGACCTCCTAACTACATGCTAAAATATTTGAAAAAACAGATCCTAATAGCATCATTTTAAAAGTTTCAATATCAAGTTTTCAATATCAAAAGAAATCAAGGTAAATATTTACCCATTGGTTCTAGGTGTCCATAACACTGTCTAGCGATAGAAAATCTTAACAATTATATCTGTTACGTCATCAAATTATAATGCGCAAAGAAATTAGAATTTTGCGCAATACACTCCCCGCCGGCAATTACAGACTGTTTAAAGTTTTCGGTAAAAATCATTTCAGAATTACACATAATAGTTCAGAGTTATTATTGCCAAAATGTTTTGAGATAGTTCATTTGTGTTCTGATGCAGGTAGGATAGTTATCAGCTTGTTAACTGGTCGTTCGATAGTTGTAAAGCCTTTCCCTTTGTATTCGGTCACTTTTTCGCCAGGCTTGGGATTTTTATATTCGACGAGGGCTCGTCTGACCTTCCCGTCTTCCCCTTTGTAAACTTTTGATATTTTCCCAAGTTTCCATTGTCCTCTTTTCGCGTTAGAATCTTGGATAAGAACAATGTCATCAATTTCAAGGTTTCTCTGGGCTGTGTGCCATTTTTGTTGGACTAATAAGCTTGGAAAGTAGTCTCGAGTCCATTTCCGCCAAAATGAGTCAGTTAGTTGTTGTACAAGTTCAAAGCGCTGTTTGATGTTGGACGGCTCTTTGAAAGGTCCACTTGGTACTCTTGATGTTGCTCTACCAAGGAGGAGGTCATTGGGACAAAGATAGGTATCATCTGTTGATGTAGGATGTCGGCCGATTGGTCGTTCATTTACAAGATTTGCCGCTTCGTAACAAATGGTTTGTAACTCGGAGAAGGTTAGAATGCTTTCACCAATAGCTAATGTGATTGCTTTTTTCACGGATTTAATAAGTGCTTCCGATACACCGTTTTGCCAGGGGGCATCTGCTGATGAGAACTTCCATTCAAATCCTTCCATTACTCCGAACTCTAATAGCTGTTTCTTATCTAAGTCGTTGATGACTTTCTTTAGCTCGGCTCTTGCTGCTACTAATTGGCTGCCATTGTCAGAATACAATTTGGAAGGGTATCCTCTGATCGATACAAATCTTCTTAGTACCATTAGGAATTTGTCAGTACTGTAATCAGGAGCTATGTCGATATGGACAGCTCTGGTTCCCATGCAGTTGAACAGTACTCCATATCCCTTTCCAAATGTTCTTTTCTTGACTTCGTCTTTAATCTTGAAGGGTCCGAAATAATCAATCGCAGTGGAATTCCACGGGGGTGCGGGTTTCAGCCTCTCTATTGGGAGTTTTCCCATAATTTGTTCTTCTGGTTTTCTTTCAAGCTTTCTACAGATAATGCAGTTGTATTTGATGGATTTGGTTAGTTTCAACAACTTCGTGATCCAAAATCTTGATCTCACCTTGCTGGCCGTCGCGAGGAACCCGAGATGGCCTCTTCTGTGAATATGCTCAGCATAGAGGCGTGAGAGGCGATGTTGATATGGCAGAAGTATTACCTCGGTTTTGTTATAACTCATCTCGATCCATCTCTCACCGCGGCCACCTACGACGTATATGCCATCATCACGTCTCCTTGGACAAAGTCGTTTGTATTTCCCTTTATCTATGTCACGTTGCATTGATTTTTGAGCTTCATGAATCCAAAATGTTTCTGCTTTCGAGATATCATCTGGAGTGAGCGGTCTTGAGGCATTTTTAAATGTCATCTTGTGTGTCTTATTATACATTGCTAGAATTCGAGCGGTCGTATGGATAAGCTTATTGTAGGTTGAGAACCTATCAATGTTTATTCGTTTTGCGAGTGAATCGTTTACAGCTTCATCTGGTTTGGTATGTGTGATTACGTTTGCATGCCGTTGTGTATAAGTACGTGTGATTGGCCATGCAGATTCAGGCAGCTTTAGGAAATCCGGTCCTTTTTGCCACAAAGTGTACATGCCAATTTCATTTGACTTCTTTCCGCGGGTAAGCCAGTCGGCGATGTTATTTTTGCTCTCTGTCCAATACCAGTTTTCGGGATCTGTGTTTTCTTGGATTTCTCCCACCCGAACGGCTGCGAATGTGTTGTAACCATAGTTCTTCTTCTGGATCATGGCGTGGATAATCTGCGAGTCTACAATATAGATGATTCTTTCAAACTTGTATCTACAGTGGGATGTTATAGTTGTTTTCAATCTGCTGCTTAGTACAGCTCTGCAAAGTTCGATACGATCGACGGATATTTTCTTTACAGGTGTTAAGCGGTTTTTAGATATGATGAGATGACTATCAAATTCTCCTGTTGTCAGTTTCCATCTAGCATATGCGCATGCGCCATACGCGTTTGTCGACCCGTCAGAGAAAATGATGAGGATAGGATTTCCTACGGTATTAGGAGCTTTCATGCATCTTCTTATTTTCACTTCATTCATTCCTGGCAGATCATCGAAGAAAATCATCCAGTCTTTCGTGTGATCTGATGGTATAGGATCATCCCAGTCGAGGGTGAGGTCACTTATCCATAGTTGTCTCATGAGGATCTTAGCTTTGACAGTAACTGGTCCTGCTAGTCCGAGTGGATCGTATATGCTGTTCACTTGTGACAGGATCTTCCTTTTTGTCAAAGCGTCACAAGCGATGGGCTTGGGATTCTTCTTCTTCATTTTGCCTTGTAAATTTAGCTTGACCTTGAAGCAAAGTTCATCCTGGTTAGTATTCCATTCGACACCAAGGACCTTTTCCGTCGCTGTGTTGGGTGTAACTGGTAGGATTGATTGAACATGGCTTGCGTTATAGGAATACATCCACTCTTTAATCTGAAATCCTCCTGTGATCAGAACTTTCTCCATGTCTGAGGCAAGTTTTTTGGCGTCTTTCAGCGTAGGAACACTTTCAATAAGGTCATCCATGTAGGTGTTATTGATTATTACGTTTGCTGCCTCAGGGTATTGTTGTTTGAGTCGCTCTGCTGTCTTGCGTAATGCCAGTGTCGCTATGGTCCCAGAGGGGCGATCTCCAAAGGAAACCCTTTGTATGATGTATGTATTGGGATGTTGACTTGTATTGAAGTCACGCCATAGGAAGCGATGAGTATGGTGATCAATTTCCTGAGTTCTGACAGTATGATACATCTTCTTTACGTCTCCGATGATGGCAATTTCATTTTCTCTGAATCGTATCAGGATTCCTAGTAATTCGTTCAGTAAGTCTGGACCCTTGGCCCAATACTCATTTAGGACGTGTCCCATATAATTCGCACTACTGTTGAAGACGATTCTCACGGGGGTCGATTTTGAGTCAGGTTTCAGGACTTCGTGGTGAGAAATGTAGTGGATTGGTCCTTTATAGCTTTGTAACTCATCCTGGGAGAGTTTTCTTGCTACACCTCTAGCAATCATATCTTCTATTTGCTTTTGATAGACGTCAGCGTGAGCTTTATTTTTCATGAGTCGCCTTTCAGTTGACATGAGCATGCTGAATGCTACGCGCTTGTTGTCAGGAAGTTCATAAGGGTCTCTGATCCATGGATATCCGGCAATCCATATCTTATTTTCTTCGTCGTATTTCAAATTCTTGTCGATTAGTGCTAATTCCTTCTCCTCTTTGATGCTGTAGTTTTTACTTCCGACTGAACATTTGCCACATTTGCAGCCTCCACAGCGCGGATTGCAATTGATCCCGAGATTCTCGATGTTGTAGAAATCTTCGATTCTTACTGCTCGTACATGATGAGCTCTGATGTTTCTAAGAGGTTGCTCTTCATTCATATTCTTGATTGAAGAATGTGTCCCGCCAAGGCATCTACCGAAACGGTTCTTTAGGAGTAGGAGGTGGTCGACGTTCTTCTCCTTCTGAGGATGATAGTTGGCGTATTCATAGCCTATTAAAACATCGACGGTACCAGTGGGTCGAACAAGATCTTCTTTTGGTATGTTATTGAAGTGTTTTGCAATCCCGTCCATCTTAACGTTCTGGATATCTGAAGTGATTTTGTCTATCCCGTACACGTCAAAGTAAATCCGATTGCCTTTTAGGTCAAATAGAGGAAGTTTGTACTTGTATGAAATCAGGGCTTCATTCTCTCCTCCAACCTTAACCAGAGATAGCTGAACTTTGGTTCCTCTCAGTTTCTCTGCCTCTGCTTTTGCATTTGTAATAAAGGAAAGGGATGCTCCATTATCCCACAAGACATTAACCCAACCTTTTGGACTTCGTATTTTCTGTACCTGAAGTAAACAGGTGTCAACGTCAGTGCTGTCGCATACACTTGCCGTGCCAGAAACTGAAGGTGGCGTTTCTTCTTGTTTGGGCGAGGGCTCTTCTTTCTTCTCTTGATGCAGTGTACTGTGATGTGTTCTTTTGCAATTATTGACATTGCAGATTCGTTTGCTTCGACATTGTTGCGAGCGATGTCCGCGTCTCAAACACGACCAGCAAGCACCCTTCTCCTTGACAATCTTCTCCTTTTCCTCAATCGGTTTGGAGAGGTATACTCGACACTCGCTTGTCCAGTGGTTACCATTTTCGTGAATTAGGCATTGCCTGTTTTGTTTGTTATTTCGTTGTTGTTCAACTGGATTGTCATCTTTCCTGTCAGTATGATTCACGGAACCCTTAATTTTTTCACTGCTCAGGCGTAACTCTGCGTTCTGGTATTCAAGAGCTCTCTTCAGGTTCAGGAGAAATCTCAATAGACTTGGAAACTTATCAGTTTTATCAATGGTGCTCGTGTCGCTGCTGACTAATCTCGCCCATTCTTTCATTACGTCAGGGGGTAATCGTTTCTCAATGATGCTGATCGAGCTACTTGTAGTTATCTCTTTCTCCAATTTTAGGTTGCATAGATCGCGATAGCCTTCTTCAATGACATTGACGAATTGAATGAACTTTTTGTGCTCACCTTCCTTAATACATTTAACATTCTGAATGGAATTGATGATGGCATCAGCGACTTTTGCAGGATCGCCGTATTTGGAGTCTAGTCGCTCCCACATTGCTTGGATGTCGTCGTCTACGCTTTTTACATGAGCAAGGGGTTCCATTCCTAAGCAGGATCTTAGCGTATAAGGTGCGGTATTAATATTCAAATTGGGCATAACTTGTTTCTCGAAGTCTCGTTTGAATTGGGGGTAATCTCTTAACTCGCCATCAAATCTCGGCATTTTGATCTTCTCTAGGTGAATATTGTTAGGTTTCATGGCATCAGTGGTAAGCTTAAGGGTTGCTCCGTCATTGGATTTGATGAAGGTTTTGCTTTCATTTTCATCGACGCGGGTTTCCATTAATTCTGAAATTTCACTGTAGCGCTGTTGAACGTCAAAAATCCACCGCAATTCTCGTTCTGCGGAGTCTTTATCAATGAGCTTGATTAACTTTTCGTGTTTTTGTTTACAGTCGACAAAAGCCTCTTCAAGCTGACTTTGCAAGTTTTTCATGTGCGTCGTTGTAACCTTTTCGTTTTCCATCGTATGGGAAGCATTACCATATAAGGCATCAAAGACTGCGCGCGCAGTGTTCCTTCTGTTGAGAATGCATTCCTTTTCTTTGCTTGCGGATTCGTCGCGTTCTTTTTCTGCACGCGCTCTTGTTTCATTTTCTATGTATTCAAATTTTATATTTCTCGCGTCCGTGTAGAGGTTTTGTAGCTCTTCGAGCCAATTTTCTGCTGTGTTCATCTCGTCATCCTTCAGGAGCTCTATATAGGCGTTGTGTTTACCTTCTAATTCCTTCCATGCTTTGACGAGCTCAGCATAATCGTCTTCAATCACATCTGCTATTCTTCTGTCGCGGACAGATCTCAGCAGCTCATTCCTTTTCCTTGTGAAGATTGTTCTGGCATTCTTCCGGTCTGTTTTCACTTTTTCTGGATCCATTATCTTCGTGTTCACGTCTCAATGGATTTCGAATGTGACGGTGTGTTAGGACATTAATATACCAAAGGTTCCAAACCTCGATATTTTATTACAATAAATAACGGATGAATGTTATGACAAAATTCATGGATATGGATCGAAGATTCGAAATCTGTAAAGTAATGCGTTAACAAATTAGTTTCAGTTCATATCGATAATATCAAAAGAAATCAAGGTAAATATTTACCCATTGGTTCTAGGTGTCCATAACACTGTCTAGCGATAGAAAATCTTAACAATTATATCTGTTACGTCATCAAATTATAATGCGCAAAGAAATTAGAATTTTGCGCAATACAATACATAATACATAATTTATTTGAATAAGGTCATGCAAAGGGCAGCCTTTGCTGATGTGGACCTCCTAACTACATGCTAAAATATTTGAAAAAACAGATCCTAATAGCATCATTTTAAAAGTTTCTATAAAGTATAGAATATAGATCATCTAATAAATAATTATTGATAAATCAAATTTAAATATGAATCTAATAAATAAGTAATAAATTTAAAGAAATGATCACATTCAATAGTATATAAATTCTTCAGTTCTCCTATTTAAATTGTTGCCTTGTCCCTTTATGTAACTAATAGTTTCCATCACTCTTGATTTCTCTTTTAGAGCTAATCTAAAAGACTTCATATTTTCTGTATTTCTTATGTCTCTGTTCAGATTATTCCAGGTAACTGGACCTCTGAAGAATAAAGATTGTCTACCAAACTCTGAAGTTGTTGTATTCATTTCGATTAGTTTGCCTTTTGTAACAGAGTTTACTTAAATTGAACATATGAGATAATCTGTGACATCCATCAGAGTTTATGATTTGAAACATTTCTAAAGTAAGTATCTTTTATAGATATTGCTAGTGTTCTGCCAATGTACCTTCTTTATTACATCATGGTCTTCTAAAGAAGAAGGAGTCTGTGGATTAATCTCGCAGCTTTTACATGCAGTGCTTCAATGGGTTCAAAAGCAGAGGTTGAACAGTTTCCCCATACAGATATACAGTACTTTAAGTGTGGTATAATCAACTTGAAATAGATACTTTCCAATTCTTTAGTTGACAGATAGGATATTCTTTTAAGAGACTTAAGTTGTGCATTAAATGATTTAGTTAGCTCTTTGATATGTGGTTTCCAAGGCAGTTTATTGTCAATATATATTCCAAGTACTTTTACTTTATCTGTATACTCTAGAAATTTGTTCCCCCATTTGACAGGTTTCAATGGGCCAGTGAAGCTCTTTCTTGAGATTAGCATGACTTTGCATTTGCTTGGATGAATTTTGAGGCTGTTTATACTGCACCATTTGCTAATTTCTGAGAATATAATGTTAAGTAGAGTTACTACCTCATCTTCATTCTTTCCAATAGCGAATGCTGTGAGGTGGATTTCACCATTTGATATACTATCAGGCAAGTCATTTATGAAGGCCAGATCCTTTCCCATTTACTACAACAAATTGTTTTCGATCAACGAGGTAACTTTGAATCTAGTCCTTCAATTTTCCATGTTAACTGCAAGCATCCATCTTATAACTCAAAATTGAATGATCCACTGAGTCTAATGCTTTCCTAAAGTTGATAAGAACTGTACCAACCACATTCTCTCTGTCCAAAATTCTTTTCCACATCTCTGTAATATATAGCCATAGAGAGTTTGTGGAAAAACCTTTTCTGAAACCCCACTGATTTCTTTGTATTACTTTGTCTAGATGATCATCAATGCTATGCTATGGTATTTAGATGGTCGTCTCTCACATGTTTACTTTACAGTATGTCTATCTGGCAAGAATAATTAATGTTAAAATCCTTTCTCAGTCTTACCTGAACACAGATGATGGTGACAGTCTGCTGATGGGTACCTGTAAAGCACTGGTACCATACCAGTGGTCCAGAAGGAAAATTGTTTGTAAACTAGTTCACCACTAACTGAGTAACAGGGTTGGCACGGTCAGCGGGGTTTAAGGTTGCTGCAAATTATTTTATAAGATGTTTTTGTGTGAAAAAGGCAATTTTCTTTTAAAAATTATCAGAGCCATCCTTATTTTTGTTGATTCATGGCCAGAATAGTTATCCTGCAGGGTTACTGAAAATTGCTTTACACTCAGTGAAAAGTCAGGGTTTTTTTTTTTGTCCTGGTGGATGGCAACCCTGGAGTAAGCAATACTACAATGAGATGCAAATAATATGTGATGTTGGTTTTACATTGTTTAAATATGGATACTTTCATCTTCATATTATAAGAAATACTGATATTATACTAAGCAAACAAATGTTGGCTTATCACTATAATAGGACTCTAGAACACTGGCAGTTAGTACATGATTTGGTATAGATATGGTCAGTTTGTGTATCATAGTCTGTAGTAAACTGACATATCAGTTGCTTATAGGTTCTTTGTGGTAACAAGCATTTTGTTAATGCCTTTTGTTCTGAGGAAACTTCCAATAAATTAACATTGAAGTCACCTAGTATCACAGTAGATGTATCTTCATCAGGAGTGATTGTATCAAGGAGATGATTTATAGTTTCAATTAAGTTTGTTGGTTAGCTTTGCTTTTTGACCTATAGATGCCTACTATATGTAAGTTTGGAACTGGATCATTAAGTATACGTTCAGTTAGTTCTATATTGTTCTATATTGTTAAAGTTAGATCTGAATAGTGTAGTTGCTCAGTTTATATTGGATTTATTACACATAGCCATATATAACTACTTCTGACATTACTATTTGTGTTAAAGTCATTTCTAGAAAGTTTGAAACTAGCCAGTCAGCTGCTAGAACATTGTAGTAACGTGCAACATCATCAAAATGAAGAAGAAGAGATTGCACATTATGAAACAGTAGTTTCATTTTAGAAGACTGGTTGTATAAAAATGGTATGGACATTTCTTCTTGAACTTTTTGACTAATGGTTTTTTTTTCATTTAGGTTGATTATATGTAGCGTTGAACTAATTGTTACTCTACTTAAAGCAATGTAATGCATGTGCTCTGTGGTTGATGATGGTAAATCAAGTACTGCTTCATTAAGTGTATCACCTTGGCAATGATGGAAAGTCTTAGCTGCAGCTGGCTGTAAAGGATATTGTCTATGAAGTATCTGGCATTGATGTTACTTTGAAATCTTGAATTGTTTAGTTATCTCTAAAATTGGTTTCCAAGTTCTATCCACATTTATGGTAAATAAATGTGCAAATTCATTGTGAAGGTTTTGACCTATGCTAGCTTCTGGGAAAGATACCCAGGTGATACTTGGCCTAGTGGAGTCTTTAACTCTGTCGTCTATTTTCTCTATAACACACTCGGCACCATTTGTCATACCATCAGTTACACTGACATTTGTTTTCAAGTCATATATTGCTCCCACAGCAATTGAAACAGAATTATATAAGCCCATAGTTTTTGTGGGATCATCTGGAATTTTTCCTTTGACTTTGTTTTTTAGGTCATCAGACATATCTCCAACAATGATGTCAATACATTTAATTTGAGCTTTTTGAGTATGTGCAGCTTGATACATTACATTGTTGTGATCATTTACTTGTGGATTTTTTTGAGTATAGAGTGTTTAATTGATGGAATAATTTTTCTTTCCAGGGTTAATTTTTACAATTTGTTCTTTAAGCGCCATAATATCATTTTGGTTGTTTTCCTTCTCTAAATCTATTTAATAGTTCTGCAAAGTCTTGTCATCTTTTTACCTCATGATTTCAGTGAGTTCAACCAAGGTAAAATACTCACTCCAAATGTTGGTTGCTAAAGCACTATAAGAATCATTGGTATTTTCAAAGATCCATTTATCAAATACTGGTTTTAATTCGAATAAGTCTCCAACTGTTATCAAGCTGAGATTTCCAAATGGTGACTTGTTTGCCATTATTTCCTGTAGTAATAAGTTAAGGAAGTTGAACATTCCATTGCCTACCATTGCAATCTTATCAATTAATATAACTTAAAGTTTTCTTAACTGTGCTGGTATTGTATTAAGTGTGTCTGTGTCAAGTGTGCAATGTTGAAATCCCCTGTTGGTAGGTATTTTAAAAGCTGAGTGAAGTGTGTTTCCTTTAATGTTAAATGCTGCTTTGCCTGTGGGAGTAACTTTAAGTACTTTTGCTTCATCTGGATTTTCACCTGGGATGCTATTTTAGAACCTTGTGGGTACTTCATAGAGGGCACTACTTTTACCAATTACAGCGCCTCCACTTAAGAATAGTCTGAGTGGGTCATCATTAGTTTTAATAGAGTGTAAAACATAGTAAAAGAATTCTCTCTGTCTTTTGTCTAGTGAGCGAACAAGCTGTTGATAATCACTATCGTGTGGGTGATTTTGTAGAAGTTCTTCATTATCATTATTCCTCAGTAAAATATTCATATCCTGAAATAGATCATATTGACTGTGTTGTTTGTCGGTACCTGGATCGAAACATTCAAATAACTCAGTAGGTTTTGTTTTAGCTGCAATATCTTGTTCATTCATGTGTTGTGTATTGGGAGCCACTGGTGCATTGGTATTTGTTGTTGTCATTAAGGTATTCAGTGGTCTTGTCAAGAATATCAGAGTGGCACTTATTCTGCTCTCTGTTGCTTTTGATGATTTCTTCTACCTGTTTTTATCTTTCTTGGTATGTCTTACAGTTGTCTTTAAATCACAAGCTGACTCCTCCGCCTTGGGAATGACCCCTTGGAACATGTAAGAATCTATATAATCTTTCTTGTTCCTCACGCAAGAAGTCCAAAAGGAAATAAAATTTTGAAATTCATTTTGAACTTTGGTTTAGAAGTTCTCTATAATGGGTTAAATTCTTGGCTTATGCAAGAAAGGATGTACAAATACAGAAGCTTGAGTTGTTTGAGTTTATTCTTCTATCTGTTCTTGATGATTGACTAGCCCTCACTGCTCTATTTACTTCAATTCCTTTTGAGCTAAATAATGGTTAAAAATAAGATTGTTGACTTCAAGGTTGTTGAGGTCAGTGAGGTAAATCATAGCTAGGCCATGGAAAGAGAGGGATTCAAACACTGTATGGAAAACATCAATGAGAAAGGGAGGAAAATTATGGTTGTTGCAACTGATCATCATGTGGGCATTAGGGCTGACATGAAAAGAAATTTCCCTGAAGTTGATCATCAATTTGATGTGTGGCACCTCTCCAAGAGCATAACTGAAAAACTAAGAAAGAAAAAAAGAAGAAGAAAGAATATGCTGATCTCTCTCTCTGGTTCAGATCCATCTCAAACCATCTTTGGTGGTGTGCAAACACACGTGGGAGAGACAAGGAGATGTTGAGAGAGAAGTGGATATCCATTGTCTATCACACTGCCAATATCCACTCCTGGGATTCAGCTGACCTGTGTGAGGAATGTGGCCAACAATCAATCCCTCCGGCTATAGCAAGAATTAAAAGGTGGCTCCTCTGCTCATAATGCATTAAAGGAGGTTGTATTAGATAAAAGTCTGTTAAAGGATAATCAGCAACTAACACTATGTAGTCATACTGGCAATTTAGAGGTATATCATGGTGTGCAGACCAAATATGCACCCAAACGGCAGCACTTATTTTCTAATGGCATGGTTGCTCGAACTCAGTTGGCAACCCTGGACCATAATGCCAACACTGGTAGGCAACAAGCCACTGTATCCAGTGGTGCCAACTAAGGAGAACTTATTAACAATTGACAGCTTGATTTCTTTGGGTCTGAGGTCTTGCCCCAATTTCTTGCTCACGAAAACTGGTTGCAAAGTAGGGCCAATCTTATGGCTAAGATTGCGTAACCGCTTACGAACCGCATTAGCGGCCACTTGATCTTTAAAAGGAAGACTAATTCTTACTGTGCTACTATCATCATTGTTTCTTTCTGCTTTGTTCGCTGAGGAATTTAGAAAAAGAAACTTTTTGATAGCAGAATCAATAACACTCATTGGATAGTCAAGGCGACTAAATATAGAGTGCAACTTGGCACATTCTGTATTGAAAGCCTCTGTTGTAGACGACAAGGAATAGGCATGATGTATCATTGTCTGTAATAAAGAGTCTTTATAGCATTTATCCGTGTGACTTTGGAAATGTAGGAGCAATCCGGTGTTTGTTGGTTTTCTGTAAACTTGAGTTTCAAGTTTAGTTCCGTTCTTGACGATTTCAATGCCAATAAAAGGGATCTTGTTATCCACAGGAAGCTCCATCGTAAATGTTAGACTGGGGTGTAGGCCATTCAGGGTACTAAGAAACTCAGCAGCAACATCAACGCTAGGCATTCTACCCAGAGTATCATCGACGTACCTCTTGTACAACTGGGGCATCAAGCCCTCGCGTGTAAGCTTTTCTTCAAGATGACACATGAAGACATTGGCCATTAGAGGACCAAGGGGCAAGCCCATGGCCACACCATCTGTCTGTAGAGTTGACCATTAAACTGGAAAAGCGGATTGGTTGTGGCAATTTCGAGTAATCTAGCAAGCTGGTCCTGTTGCAGATTAAGGCCATAGGTTTTGTTGAACCAATCACCAGTGAAAGCTTTGTTGACTAAGATTTTGATAGTTGTAAGTGGTTTCGCTCAAGTTGGAAATGAAAGTCTCGTTCCCGGGTTGTTACACGCGCAATCGAAAACACCAAACCAATATGGACATACGATTCTTTCCTTTATTGTTCCTACGTACTCCTATTCTTGTGGCCTCAGGGCATTTATCGAATCAAAGCGGTCAACTGAAATAGTTACATTAAGAAATCACTTAAATATTTGTCTCTTTTACAGCTAAGGAATGATCATAAAACCAAGCGCACGTGATATTGAGAGAGAGACTTAAGCAGTGAAATCTAGCGAAACCTATAACTTCAGAATTACAAACCGACATAGCTTCACAGCCTTAAAGATAATTAGATTGCTGCTTACCAACGTTCGCGGGTCTTGATTTCTATCGAGATTTTCGCTCTAACTTGTCTTCTAGTTTTCACTAACAGATCTTGATCTCGCGGGATCTTCTGAAGAACTGAAACGCGAGCTATACGCTATGCCTATCTATACTGCGGTAATCCCAGCGGTAGCGTAAATCAAACCACAAAATATTTCGCGACGTATTTCGATCCTAACGGAAGCGGTTACATGGCTCCTCTAAATTAATACCTTAATTTACCCTAATCACTAACTTATTCGCAAACAGTAACAAAATCGTCTCATTGTTTATCTTGTCGATAGGCCAAAGGCCCTTGGTACTTGATAAATCTTTCTCTTATGGCTCTTCGGTGGGGATTCCCCGGTCTTCACTTATCTTGTGACATCAGTAGCACTAGCTTGTGGATTGGTCTTTCTAGCGTTGATAACGGCTGATTTCTTTTTCCGTCTGATGTCAGGTTCGGGCTGCCAACGTCTAGCATCACTTTCCGTACCAGTCCATCCTGGTCTGCTTGGGCCTCAATAACACGACACAGCTTCCACTGATTTCTTGGGGTGTCATTGTCCTTGACGATCACGACATCGTTGACTTGGAGGTTTTTCCTTGGTCGGGTCCACTTTTGTCTGGTTTGTAACGAAAGAAGGAATTCTTTCTTCCACCTAGACCAGAATTCGTTTGTTAAGTGTTGAACCCGTCGCCACCATTTTCTTGAGTACATATCCGCAGAGGTGAATTTTCCTGGTGGGGGCAAAACTACCTTTGTCTTCAAAGTCAGGAAGTGATTTGGCGTCAGTGGTTCTGCTGTATCTGATGTCGTTGTACCTTCCCCCGTTAGAGGTCGGCTGTTAACTACTGCCTCCGCTTCGCACATGAAGGTCCGTAGCGCTTCATCATTCATTTGATGGCCGTTTTTCTCTAGTAGGGCAGAGAGCACACTTCTCACAGTTCTTATTTGGCGCTCCCAAACTCCACCCATGTGACTGGCAGTGGGGACATTGAGTTTGACCTCAAACCAATCACAGCCCCTTTTTAGCATGTCTTGTTTTACTTGGTTTTGGTCCATTTCAGCAAGCGCTTCCTTCAGCTCTCTTCTTGCTCCAATAAAATTTGAGCCATTGTCGCTACGCATCTGACGCACGGGACCACGCCTGCATATGAAGCGGCGAAGGGCGTTGATGTAAGAATCTGTTTCCAAGGAGTTAGCAACTTCTAGGTGAATGGCTCTTGTTGCTAGGCATGTAAACAGTACTCCATATCTTTTGAGTTCCTTACGTCCTTCTTTCACGTACCAAGGTCCGAAGTAATCTACTGCGCAATATGTGAAAGGAGGGGTAGGTGTTAATCTGTCTGCCGGGAGATCTGCCATTTTCTGTTCTTGCACCTTCGCTCTAAGCCTTCTGCAAGCGACGCATTCATGGACCAGCCTGGAGACTACCGAGCCACCGCCTATGATCCAGTAGCCGGAGGAACGGATTTCGTTCAGTGTAATTCCCTTTCCTTGATGTAGGGCCCTTTCATGGTAGTGCCGGGCTAGGAGCTTGCTAACGTGTCCCTGTCCAGGCAGAACAATAGGGTGCCTTACATCTTGAGATATGCTAGCTTGCTTTATTCGTCCGCCGATTCTCACTAGGTTGTTGTGGTCTAGGAACGGGTCTAGACGGGAGAGGGGACTATCTCCTCTAGGTTTCGGAACCCTGGATCTTGAGTCATCTTCTTTATGGGTTTCGTAATCTGCAGTTATCTTCCTCAGTTTGCCTATCTCTTCTTTAAAGGCTTCTTTCTGCACGTTTCTTATGATTTCTTGTTCCGCTTCCTTTAGCTCATTAACGTCAACTGGATGATGCTCGTGTGTTCTAGATCTTGTTTTCGCTCCATCCACGCCTGCCTGCTTTCCGCGTGTTCTTTCTAGTAAGATCTTTCGGTATCTTAGGCACATAGCAACGGAGCGTTTTGCTCTAAACCAGCTTGAAAAGTATTCCAGCCGTTGATGGAGGGTTGCAAATTGCTCTTTGTTTGTCATGCAGGTTATGAAGGAAGACGCCTTCCTCACTTCTTTATCGTCGGCTTGCAGGAGTTCGGGTTCACTCTTGTCTAAGTTCTTCCAGCTATCGTGGTGATCCCAAAGGAAAGATGGTCCTTGTAGCCACCTCGAAGGCTGTAGGAGGTCTTTGGGGCTCAGTCCACGTGAAGCATCGTCAGCCGGGTTGTTCTTTCCGTCAACGTACTTCCATTGTTCAGGAACGGTGCGTTCTCTAATCTGCTGAACTCTGTTTGCAACGAAGGTGTGAAACCGACGTGCATCATTGTAGATGTATGCCTGAACAACTTTGCTATCAGTCCAGAACACTTCTTCGACTTTATCATATCTCAGCTCTCGGCTCAGCATATCGCTAACTCTAACGGATACCAGGGCGGCTGTCAGCTCAAGGCGTGGTATGGTTATCGGCTTCAGGGGAGTAACCCGTGCCTTACCCATAACTAGTGAGCAGTTCGTTCGGTTTCTTGTGTCCACCAGACGGAGATAAGAACACTGGCCGTATCCTTCTGTGCTCGCATCCGAGAAGTGGTGTAGCTCGACCTTCTTGAGGTCTTCCATTTCCTTTAATTTGAAACATCTTGGGACTTCCATTATCTCTAGAAGGGGAAGTTCATTTCGCCACATTTCCCACTGCATCCGTAGCTCCTCGGGTATGGTGTCATCCCAGCTTATGCTTTCCTTGCACAGTAGCTGTAATATTCTTTTTCCTCGAAGCAGGAATGGGGCGGCAAACCCAAGCGGGTCGTATATTGAGCTTACTGTTGATAGAATGCCACGCCTGGTCAGTGGTTTATCCTTGAGGGAAATACGGAACTTGAAAGCGTCGTTTACGATATTCCATTCTACGCCAAGAACACGTTCGGGCGGGAGTAAATCGCGGTTCAAATCAAGTTCCTTAATTTCCTTTGCGCGCGACTCAATAGGGGTAGACTCTACGACTTCTTTACTGTTAGACGTGAATTTGTGGAGTCTAAAACCGCCTCTCATGCACATCTCTGTGCTGTTCTCGATCAATTCAATGGCTTCTTGCACTGTAGGGACCGACTTAAGCCCGTCATCGACATAGAAATTCTCTTTAATAAAGGAGGCTGTTTCTATTCCAAACTCATCTACGCCGTCATCGGCGGCAGTTCTTAGGGCTAAATTAGCACAGCCCGGGGAGGAGGTAGCACCAAATAGATGTACCGTCATTCTATATTCCGTTGGCTCCTTTGAGGTGTCTCCTTGTTCCCACCAAAGAAAGCGGAGAAGGTCACGATGTTCTTCGTTGACGTGGACCTGGTGGAACATGCCTTCGATGTCACAAGCGAATGCCACAGGTTCTTGTCTGAAGCGGCACAAGACACCAACCAAGGAGTTCGTTAGATCAGGGCCTTGCAGGAGGTTGCGATTAAGGGAATGTCCCTGAAAGTCTGCTGAACAATCGAAAACGACTCGTAGCTTGTCGGGCTTCTTAGGGTGATACACTCCATGGTGAGGAATGTACCAAACTGTTTCATGCTGCTTGGGGGCCTTCTCTGCGTGGCCATCCTCTAGCGTCCTCTGCATGAATGTCACATAATCTTCCTTGTATTTCGAATCAATGGCAAATTTTCGACTTAACTGCTTTAGTCGTGCTTCAGCGCGTTTCTTATTGCATGGTAGTTGGACGCTCTCGTCGCGAAGTGGTAGAGGAATTTCATAGTGCCCATCATCTGCTTTATGAATACCATTGGAGGTGATGCTCATAAACTTCAGATCTTCCTGAGACATGGCTACGTTCCAGTCTAGGGGCTCGGAGAAGTCTTGCTCGAACATTTTCTTGATGACCGAAGGTGCCATTATCTCTTTACAGCTCGTCAGGGGGATGAACTTGCCAGTTGAGGCTTCGTTGCTTGCTATCTCTCGTGTAGCAATGCGATGGCATCCAGCTGTCATCTCAATTTCATTATCATGATCTCCCTGATTTCTGGCTCCTACCACTCCCCAGCCCAACGTTGTGCGTATAGCGTAGGGGGCATTTGACTTTCCAGGGACTATGGATTTTGGCTTTAAGGCCCGAACACAGTTGTTGCCAATCAATAAGCCGATGCCTAAGTGCTCTTCATATGGCGAGATCTCATCAGCAATTTTCTCTAAATGCTTGTACTTGCGGGCAGTTTCTGGGCGAGGAATTTGTCCACGCTGGCCTGGAATATGTGTTCGTGTGTACACCTTAGGGAGGGGTATGTCCACCTTGCCATCGAAACGTGAGACGACGAGACCATCAATTCTTCGTGTGTCAATTTTCTCTATGGCGTGCATGGTGCCCAGCTCTAGCTTAATGACGGGACCAGTCACTCCGAGTTCGTTTATTGCGTCATCGGTAACGAAACAGGTATCACTTTGATCGTCTAGCACGGCATAAGCCTTGACTCGGCGATTCGGGTCGTTCTTGTGATGAATCCATACCGGGAGGATCATGGAGGTTGTAGTGTCACTGCAGTTCACGCAGTTGTTCGTGGCTCTGACGGCTTCCTGGGTGCTTTCTTGTCCTTTCTCTACGGGTGGAAAGCGATGGAGGGCGGTTGCATGTGGTTTTTTACACACCTCGCACTGAATTTTCTGCTTGCATTGTCGAGCTGTGTGACCTTGACTAAGGCAGGAGAAGCATATTCCTCTTGACATGCAAATTTCTAGCCGTTCTTTGAACGGTGTTGCCAAGAAGTTTTTGCACGTGGCGAGACCGTGTTTTCCCTTGCACAGCACACATGAACTCGCTTCCGGGGGGTCCTTGCATAACGACTCACTGCCCGTGGTGTTTAACGAGATGCCATGTCTCTTCTTCTTAGCCCTTCTTTCGGGGCTTCGCTTCACGCTACCGCCGGGGGGGCTTTTATCCTTTTCCAATTCCTTCCTTGCTAAGTTCAAAGCATCGTGAGAGAAGACGGGATGGTTGGCGTCTAGGGATGCTTCTTGTGTAAACTCGACAAAGTTTGCGAAGGAGTATTCGCCGCATTTTGCCTCCAGTTTCTTCGCGCTTTCTCTCCACTTGTTACCGTAGAAAGTGGGCAGGCGAGCTGCGAGTTCTCGAATTGTGGAGTAACTCTCGAGTTCCTTTAAGTACTTTACGGATTTCATCGTTTCCTGTGTCATGATTAGAAAATCGCTAAATTCTTGCAGGTCTGCGCTGGTCACGCATGGCGTCCAATTTCTCAGTTTATCTCTGTATGCTTCGAAGATCCTAAAAGGGTCTCCGAAGCGTTCTTTCAGGGTTTTTCTTGCTCTCTTGTAAGCGTCTTCGGTTCTCAACCCTAGCAATCCACTGATCGTTTTTTGCGCTGCTCCACGCGTGTATTCGCCTAAATAGTAAAGCTTGTAGTTGGGGCGAACAACTTGATCTTCGATCAGTGCGTCGAAGGCGTTTTCCCATTTTGGGTACTCTAAGATGTTTCCGTCGAAAACTGGAGGCTTGGGGACCGGAACTGTCATCCTTCGCAGTAATTCGACTTGCGTTTTCTGTATTTCCGCATTTTCTTCCTGTATACGCCAAATTTGGGAATTGTAGTGCTGCTCTGATGATTCGGTTCTCCTCGAAGATTGATTAGTTTCTCGATGGACAAGGGGCGTGTCGACGCCAAGTCGCGAGGGTAAGTGAGGCGATGTTCCCGCGCTTGTATTTGCAAAATTTTCGCTTGTGCCTGGTGATTGTTTTGGCGTTCTGGCTACAATTGGGTCGTTAACCTTGATATATTTTCCTTCAATTTCCTCGCGGGCAATCTTTTCCGCTTGTGGCTGACCGACTGGCTTGGGGTCGGAAATTCCTTGTTTTTTGGTTTGCTCGAGTGAGTTTTCCGTGGCTTCTCGCAAAGCAATTGTATCGTTAAATTCCGATTCTTGCAGAATCCTTTGAATCGCTTCGGCCGCAGAAAGTTCTCCATGCAATTCTTCTCGCTCATCTAAGCGCTCGAGTTCCTTTTCTTGAAATTTTAATTCGTCACGCCGCTTTTCAATTTCCTGTTGCCTTTTAAGTGTGTCCAATTTTGCCTTAATCTTCGCGGTTTCAATTGCCGCTCGCCTTGAAGAAGTCATTGACGACGATGATTTTCTGGAGCGTAGTGATTTTTGAGAAATGAGCTCAGCTCTTTCCATTTCTTGATCTTGGATTCTTACCTTGATGTCCGCTAAACATTCTAGCGCCGCATTGTTTACGCCGAGAAACTCGTCATGTATTAATTGTTCCCTGTGCAGAAGTTCTAATCTGATCAAAAGGTCGGTCACGTTTTCCTGTGCGGCTTGAAAGGCGTTTAAGTCAGTTTCCAAGCTGTCCTTGAAAGTGTTCAATTTTATGAGGTCCGCTGGTTCCCTTAATGATTCATAAATTGTACCCACACGCGATCGGAGGTCCCTCATTGATCTTTCTCGTTTCTTTGTACCGATTTCCAAGTCGAATTCCAGACCCTTTTCGGTGCGGTT